>NW_026045231.1:600000-760778 GCF_943734845.2 Anopheles funestus | reverse complement strand
TAACACGATTTTTAACACACATCTCTAAAACCACACCAAACTTGAATATTGCTTCAAGTATTTGATCTCCACCACGACTAATGTGTCTTGGCTAATGTGTCTCGGCTAAAGTGTCTTGGCTAAAGTGTCTTGGCTAATGTGTCTTGGCTAATGTGTCTTGGCTAATGTGTCTCGGCTAATGTGTCTTGGCTAATGTGTCTCGGTTAATGTGTCTTGGCTAATGTGTCTTGGCTAAGGTGTCTTGGCTAATGTGTCTCGGCTAAAGTGTCTTGGCTAATGTGTCTTGGCTAATGTGTCTTGGCTAATGTGTCTTGGCTAATGTGTCTTGGCTAAGGTGTCTTGGCTAAGGTGTCTTGGCTAAAGTGTCTTGGCTAAGGTGTCTTGGCTAAGGTGTCTTGGCTAATGTGTCTCGGCTAATGTGTCTTGGCTAAGGTGTCTTGGCTTAGGTGTTTTGGCTAATGTGTCTTGGCTAAGGTGTCTTGGCTAATGTGTCTTGGCTAAGGTGTCTTGGCTAAGGTGTCTTGGCTAAGGTGTCTTGGCTAATGTGTCTCGGCTAATGTGTCTTGGCTAAGGTGTCTTGGCTAAGGTGTCTTGGCTAAGGTGTCTTGGCTAAGGTGTCTTGGGTAATGTGTCTCGGCTAATGTGTCTTGGCTAATGTGTCTTGGCTAATGTGTCTTGGCTAAGGTGTCTTGGCTAAGGTGTCTTGGCTAAGGTGTCTTGGCTAAGGTGTCTTGGCTAAGGTGTCTAGGCTAAGGTGTCTTGGCTAAGGTGTCTTGGCTAATGTGTCTCGGCTAATGTGTGTTGGTTAAGGTGTCTTGGCTAAGGTGTTTTGGCTAATGTGTCTTGGCTAAGGTGTCTTGGCTAATGTGTCTTGGCTAAGGTGTCTTGGCTAATGTGTCTTGGCTAATGTGTCTTGGCTAAGGTGTCTTGGCTAATGTGTCTTGGCTAATGTGTCTTGGCTTATGTGTCCTGGCTAAGGTGTCTTGTCTAAGGTGTCTTGGCTAAGGTGTCTCGGCTAATGTGTCTTGGCTAAGGTGTCTTGGCTAAGGTGTCTTGGCTAATGTGTCTCGGCTAATGTGTCTTGGCTAAGGTGTCTTGGCTAAGGTGTCTTGGCTAAGGTGTCTTGGCTAATGTGTCTCGGCTAATGTGTCTTGGCTAAGGTGTCTTGGCTAAGGTGTCTTGGCTAAGGTGTCTTGGCTAAGGTGTCTTGGCTAATGTGTCTTGGCTAAGGTGTCTTGGCTAAGGTGTCTTGGCTAATGTGTCTTGGCTAAGGTGTCTTGGCTAAGGTGTTTTGGCAAATGTGTCTTGGCTAAGGTGTCTTGGCTAATGTGTCTTGGCTAAGGTGTCTTGGCTAAGGTGTCTTGGCTAAGGTGTTTTGGCTAATGTGTCTCGGCTAATGTGTCTTGGCTAAGGTGTCTTGGCTAAGGTGTCTTGGCTAAGGTGTCTTGGCTAAGGTGTCTTGGCTAAGGTGTCTTGGCTAAGGTGTCTTGGCTAATGTGTCTTGGCTAATGTGTCTCGGCTAATGTGTCTTGGCTAATGTGTCTTGGCTAAGGTGTCTTGGCTAATGTGTCTCGGCTAATGTGTCTTGGCTAAGGTGTCTTGGCTAAGGTGTCTTGGCTAATGTGTCTTGGCTAAGGTGTCTCGGCTAATGTGTCTTGGCTGAGGTGTCTTGGCTAAGGTGTCTTGGCTAAGGTGTCTTGGCTAAGGTGTCTTGGCTAAGGTGTCTCGGCTAATGTGTCTTGGATAATGTGTCTCGGCTAATGTGTCTTGGCTAAGGTGTCTTGGGTAATGTGTCTTGGCTAATGTGTCTTGGCTAAGGTGTCTTGGCTAAGGTGTCTTGGCTAAGGTGTCTTGGCTAATGTGTCTTGGCTAAGGTGTCTTGGCTAATGTGTCTTGGCTAAGGTGTCTCGGCTAATGTGTCTTGGCTGAGGTGTCTTGGCTAAGGTGTCTTGGCTAAGGTGTCTTGGCTAAGGTGTCTTGGCTAAGGTGTCTCGGCTAATGTGTCTTGGCTAATGTGTCTCGGCTAATGTGTCTTGGCTAAGGTGTCTTGGCTAAGGTGTCTCGGCTAATGTGTCTTGGCTAAGGTGTCTTGGCTAAGGTGTCTTGGCTAATGTGTCTCGGCTAATGTGTCTTGGCTAAGGTGTCTTGGCTAAGGTGTCTTGGCTAAGGTGTCTTGGCTAATGTGTCTCGGCTAATGTGTCTTGGCTAAGGTGTCTTGGCTAAGGTGTCTTGGCTAAGGTGTCTTGGCTAAGGTGTCTTGGCTAAGGTGTCTTGGCTAAGGTGTCTTGGCTAAGGTGTCTTGGCTAAGGTGTCTTGGCTAATGTGTCTTGGCTAAGGTGTCTTGGCTAAGGTGTTTTGGCAAATGTGTCTTGGCTAAGGTGTCTTGGCTAATGTGTCTTGGCTAAGGTGTCTTGGCTAAGGTGTCTTGGCTAAGGTGTTTTGGCTAATGTGTCTCGGCTAATGTGGCTTGGCTAAGGTGTCTTGGCTAAGGTGTCTTGGCTAAGGTGTCTTGGCTAAGGTGTCTTGGCTAATGTGTCTTGGCTAATGTGTCTCGGCTAATGTGTCTTGGCTAATGTGTCTTGGCTAAGGTGTCTTGGCTAATGTGTCTCGGCTAATGTGTCTTGGATAATGTGTCTTGGCTAAGGTGTCTTGGCTAATGTGTCTTGGCTAAGGTGTCTCGGCTAATGTGTCTTGGCTGAGGTGTCTTGGCTAAGGTGTCTTGGCTAAGGTGTCTTGGCTAAGGTGTCTTGGCTAAGGTGTCTCGGCTAATGTGTCTTGGCTAATGTGTCTCGGCTAATGTGTCTTGGCTAAGGTGTCTTGGCTAATGTGTCTTGGCTAATGTGTCTTGGCTAAGGTGTCTTGGCTAAGGTGTCTTGGCTAAGGTGTCTTGGCTAATGTGTCTCGGCTAATATGTCTTGGCTAATGTGTCTCAGCTAATGTGTCTTGGCTAAGGTGTCTTGGCTAAGGTGTCTTGGCTAAGGTGTCTTGGCTAATGTGTCTTGGCTAAGGTGTCTTGGCTAATGTGTCTTGGCTAAGGTGTCTCGGCTAATGTGTCTTGGCTGAGGTGTCTTGGCTAAGGTGTCTTGGCTAAGGTGTCTTGGCTAATGTGTCTCGGCTAATGTGTCTTGGCTAATGTGTCTTGGCTAAGGTGTCTTGGCTAATGTGTCTTGGCTAATGTGTCTCGGCTAATGTGTCTTGGCTAATGTGTCTTGGCTAATGTGTCTCGGCTAATGTGTCTTGGCTAAGGTGTCTTGGCTAAGGTGTCTTGGCTAATGTGTCTTGGCTAATGTGTCTTGGCTAAGGTGTCTTGGCTAAGGTGTCTTGGCTAAGGTGTCTTGGCTAATGTGTCTCGGCTAATGTGTCTTGGCTAAGGTGTCTTGGCTAAGGTGTCTTGGCTAAGGTGTCTTGGCTAAGGTGTCTTGGCTAAGGTGTCTTGGCTAAGGTGTCTTGGCTAATGTGTCTTGGCTAAGGTGTCTTGGCTAAGGTGTTTTGGCAAATGTGTCTTGGCTAAGGTGTCTTGACTAAGGTGTCTTGGCTAAGGTGTTTTGGCTAATGTGTCTCGGCTAATGTGTCTTGGCTAATGTGTCTCGGCTAATGTGTCTTGGCTAAGGTGTCTTGGCTAAGGTGTCTTGGCTAAGGTGTCTTGGCTAAGGTGTCTTGGCTAATGTGTCTTGGCTAATGTGTCTCGGCTAATGTGTCTTGGCTAATGTGTCTTGGCTAAGGTGTCTTGGCTAATGTGTCTCGGCTAAGGTGTCTTGGCTAATGTGTCTTGGCTAAGGTGTCTTGGCTAATGTGTCTTGGCTAAGGTGTCTCGGCTAATGTGTCTTGGCTGAGGTGTCTTGGCTAAGGTGTCTTGGCTAAGGTGTCTTGGCTAAGGTGTCTTGGCTAAGGTGTCTCGGCTAATGTGTCTTGGCTAATGTGTCTCGGCTAATGTGTCTTGGCTAAGGTGTTTTGGCTAATGTGTCTTGGCTAATGTGTCTTGGCTAAGGTGTCTTGGCTAAGGTGTCTTGGCTAAGGTGTCTTGGCTAATGTGTCTCGGCTAATATGTCTTGGCTAATGTGTCTCAGCTAATGTGTCTTGGCTAAGGTGTCTTGGCTAAGGTGTCTTGGCTAAGGTGTCTTGGCTAATGTGTCTTGGCTAAGGTGTCTTGGCTAAGGTGTCTTGGCTAAGGTGTCTTGGCTAAGGTGTCTTGGCTAAGGTGTCTTGGCTAATGTGTCTCGGCTAATGTGTCTTGGCTAATGTGTCTTGGCTAAGGTGTCTTGGCTAATGTGTCTCGGCTAATGTGTCTTGGCTAATGTGTCTTGGCTTATGCGTCTTGGCTAAGGTGTCTTGGCTAAGGTGTCTTGGCTAATGTGTCTCGGCTAATGTGTCTTGGCTAAGGTGTCTTGGCTAAGGTGTCTTGGCTAAGGTGTCTCGGCTAATGTGTCTTGGCTAATGTGTCTCGGCTAATGTGTCTTGGCTAATGTGTCTTGGCTAAGGTGTCTTGGCTAAGGTGTCTTGGCTAATGTGTCTTGGCTAAGGTGTCTTGGCTAAGGTGTCTTGGCTAATGTGTCTTGGCTAATGTGTCTTGGCTAAGGTGTCTTGGCTAAGGTGTTTTGGCTAATGTGTCTTGGCTAATGTGTCTTGGCTTATGTGTCTTGGCTAAGGTGTCTTGGCTAAGGTGTCTTGGCTAAGGTGTCTTGGCTAAGGTGTCTCGGCTAATGTGTCTTGGCTAAGGTGTCTTGGCTAATGTGTAGGTTAAGGTGTCTTGGCTAAGGTGTCTCGGCTAATGTGTCTTGGCTAAGGTGTCTCGGCTAATGTGTCTTGGCTAATGTGTCTTGGCTAAGGTGTCTTGGCTAAGGTGTCTTGGCTAAGGTGTCTAGGCTAAGGTGTCTTGGCTAAGGTGTCTCGGCTAATGTGTCTTGGCTAATGTGTCTTGGCTAAGGTGTCTTGGCTAAGGTGTCTTGGCTAAGGTGTCTAGGCTAAGGTGTCTAGGCTAAGGTGTCTTGGCTAAGGTGTTTTGGCTAATGTGTCTTGGCTAATGTGTCTTGGCTAATGTGTCTTGGCTAATGTGTCTTGGCTAAGGTGTCTTGGCTAAGGTGTCTTGGCTAAGGTGTCTTGGCTAAGGTGTCTTGGCTAAGGTGTCTTGGCTAATGTGTCTCGGCTAATTTGTCTTGGCTAAGGTGTCTTGGCTAAGGTGTCTTGGCTAAGGTGTCTTGGCTAATGTGTCTCGGCTAATGTGTCTTGGCTAATGTGTCTTGGCTTATGTGTCTTGGCTAAGGTGTCTTGGCTAAGGTGTCTTGGCTAAGGTGTCTTGGCTAATGTGTAGGTTAAGGTGTCTTGGCTAAGGTGTCTCGGCTAATGTGTCTTGGCTAAGGTGTCTCGGCTAATGTGTCTTGGCTAATGTGTCTTGGCTAAGGTGTCTTGGCTAAGGTGTCTTGGCTAAGGTGTCTTGGCTAAGGTGTCTTGGCTAATGTGTCTCGGCTAATGTGTCTTGGCTAATGTGTCTTGGCTTATGTGTCTTGGCTAAGGTGTCTTGGCTAAGGTGTCTTGGCTAAGGTGTCTTGGCTAATGTGTCTTGGCTAAGGTGTCTTGGCTAATGTGTCTTGGCTAATGTGTCTTGGCTTAGGTGTCTTGGCTAATGTGTCTTGGCTAAGGTGTCTTGGCTAATGTGTCTCGGCTAATGAATCTTGGCTAATGTGTCTTGGCTAAGGTGTCTTGGCTAAGGTATTTTGGCTAATGTGTCTTGGCTAATGTGTCTTGGCTAAGGTGTCTTGGCTAAGGTGTCTTGGCTAATGTGTCTCGGCTAATGTGTCTTGGCTAAGGTGTCTTGGCTAATGTGTAGGTTAAGGTGTCTTGGCTAAGGTGTCTCGGCTAATGTGTCTCGGCTAATGTGTCTCGGCTAATGTGTCTTGGATAATGTGTCTTGGGTAAGGTGTCTTGGCTAAGGTGTCTTGGCTAAGGTGTCTTGGCTAAGGTGTCTTAGCTAAGGTGTCTTGGCTAAGGTGTCTTGGCTAAGGTGTCTCGGCTAATGTGTCTTGGCTAAGGTGTCTTGGCTAAGGTGTTTTGGCTAATGTGTCTTGGCTAAGGTGTCTTGGCTAATGTGTCTTGGCTAAGGTGTCTTGGCTAAGGTGTCTTGGCTAAGGTGTCTTGGCTAATGTGTCTCGGCTAATGTGTCTTGGCTAAGGTGTCTTGGCTAAGGTGTCTTGGCTAAGGTGTCTTGGCTAAGGTGTCTTGGCTAATGTGTCTCGGCTAATGTGTCTTGGCTAATGTGTCTTGGCTTATGTGTCTTGGCTAAGGTGTCTTGGCTAAGGTGTCTTGGCTAATGTGTCTTGGCTAAGGTGTCTTGGCTAATGTGTCTTGGCTAATGTGTCTTGGCTAAGGTGTCTTGGCTAAGGTGTCTTGGCTAAGGTGTCTTGGCTAATGTGTCTCGGCTAAGGTGTCTTGGCTAAGGTGTCTTGGCTAAGGTGTCTTGGCTAAGGTGTCTCGGCTAATGTGTCTTGGCTAATGTGTCTCGGCTAATGTGTCTTGGCTAAGGTGTTTTGGCTAATGTGTCTTGGCTAATGTGTCTTGGCTAAGGTGTCTTGGCTAAGGTGTCTTGGCTAAGGTGTCTTGGCTAATGTGTCTCGGCTAATATGTCTTGGCTAATGTGTCTCAGCTAATGTGTCTTGGCTAAGGTGTCTTGGCTAAGGTGTCTTGGCTAAGGTGTCTTGGCTAATGTGTCTTGGCTAAGGTGTCTTGGCTAATGTGTCTTGGCTAAGGTGTCTTGGCTAAGGTGTCTTGGCTAAGGTGTCTTGGCTAATGTGTCTCGGCTAATGTGTCTTGGCTAATGTGTCTTGGCTAAGGTGTCTTGGCTAATGTGTCTCGGCTAATGTGTCTTGGCTAATGTGTCTTGGCTTATGCGTCTTGGCTAAGGTGTCTTGGCTAAGGTGTCTTGGCTAATGTGTCTCGGCTAATGTGTCTTGGCTAAGGTGTCTTGGCTAAGGTGTCTTGGCTAAGGTGTCTCGGCTAATGTGTCTTGGCTAATGTGTCTCGGCTAATGTGTCTTGGCTAATGTGTCTTGGCTAAGGTGTCTTGGCTAAGGTGTCTTGGCTAAGAGGTCTTGGCTAAGGTGTCTTGGCTAAGGTGTCTTGGCTAATGTGTCTTGGCTAATGTGTCTTGGCTAAGGTGTCTTGGCTAAGGTGTTTTGGCTAATGTGTCTTGGCTAATGTGTCTTGGCTTATGTGTCTTGGCTAAGGTGTCTTGGCTAAGGTGTCTTGGCTAAGGTGTCTTGGCTAAGGTGTCTCGGCTAATGTGTCTTGGCTAATGTGTAGGTTAAGGTGTCTTGGCTAAGGTGTCTCGGCTAATGTGTCTTGGCTAAGGTGTCTCGGCTAATGTGTCTTGGCTAATGTGTCTTGGCTAAGGTGTCTTGGCTAAGGTGTCTTGGCTAAGGTGTCTAGGCTAAGGTGTCTTGGCTAAGGTGTCTCGGCTAATGTGTCTTGGCTAATGTGTCTTGGCTAATGTGTCTTGGCTAATGTGTCTTGGCTAAGGTGTCTTGGCTAAGGTGTCTTGGCTAAGGTGTCTTGGCTAAGGTGTCTTGGCTAAGGTGTCTTGGCTAATGTGTCTCGGCTAATTTGTCTTGGCTAAGGTGTCTTGGCTAAGGTGTCTTGGCTAAGGTGTCTTGGCTAAGGTGTCTTGGCTAATGTGTCTCGGCTAATGTGTCTTGGCTAATGTGTCTTGGCTTATGTGTCTTGGCTAAGGTGTCTTGGCTAAGGTGTCTTGGCTAAGGTGTCTTGGCTAATGTGTCTTGGCTAAGGTGTCTTGGCTAATGTGTCTTGGCTAATGTGTCTTGGCTTAGGTGTCTTGGCTAATGTGTCTTGGCTAAGGTGTCTTGGCTAATGTGTCTCGGCTAATGAATCTTGGCTAATGTGTCTTGGCTAAGGTGTCTTGGCTAAGGTGTTTTGGCTAATGTGTCTTGGCTAATGTGTCTTGGCTAAGGTGTCTTGGCTAAGGTGTCTTGGCTAATGTGTCTCGGCTAATGTGTCTTGGCTAAGGTGTCTTGGCTAATGTGTAGGTTAAGGTGTCTTGGCTAAGGTGTCTCGGCTAATGTGTCTCGGCTAATGTGTCTCGGCTAATGTGTCTTGGATAATGTGTCTTGGGTAAGGTGTCTTGGCTAAGGTGTCTTGGCTAAGGTGTTTTGGCTAAGGTGTCTTAGCTAAGGTGTCTTGGCTAATGTGTCTTGGCTAAGGTGTCTCGGCTAATGTGTCTTGGCTAAGGTGTCTTGGTTAAGGTGTTTTGGCTAATGTGTCTTGGCTAAGGTGTCTTGGCTAATGTGTCTTGGCTAAGGTGTCTTGGCTAAGGTGTCTTGGCTAAGGTGTCTTGGCTAATGTGTCTCGGCTAATGTGTCTTGGCTAAGGTGTCTTGGCTAAGGTGTCTTGGCTAAGGTGTCTTGGCTAAGGTGTCTTGGCTAATGTGTCTCGGCTAATGTGTCTTGGCTAATGTGTCTTGGCTTATGTGTCTTGGCTAAGGTGTCTTGGCTAAGGTGTCTTGGCTAATGTGTCTTGGCTAAGGTGTCTTGGCTAATGTGTCTTGGCTAATGTGTCTTGGCTAAGGTGTCTTGGCTAAGGTGTCTTGGCTAAGGTGTCTTGGCTAATGTGTCTCGGCTAAGGTGTCTTGGCTAAGGTGTCTTGGCTAAGGTGTCTTGGCTAAGGTGTCTTGGCTAAGGTGTCTTGGCTAAGGTGTCTTGGCTAAGGTGTCTTGGCTAATGTGTCTTGGCTAAGGTGTCTTGGCTAAGGTGTCTTGGCTAATGTGTCTTGGCTAAGGTGTCTTGGCTAATGTGTCTTGGCTAATGTGTCTTGGCTAATGTGTCTTGGCTTATGTGTCTTGGCTAAGGTGTCTTGGCTAAGGTGTCTTGGCTAAGGTGTCTTGGCTAAGGTGTCTTGGCTAATGTGTCTTGGCTAATGTGTCTTGGCTAAGGTGTCTTGGCTAATGTGTAGGTTAAGGTGTCTTGGCTAAGGTGTCTCGGCTAATGTGTCTTGGCTAATGTGTCTCGGCTAATGTGTCTTGGCTAATGTGTCTTGGCTAAGGTGTCTTGGCTAAGGTGTCTTGGCTAAGGTGTCTTGGCTAAGGTGTCTTGGCTAAGGTGTCTTGGCTAAGGTGTCTCGGCTAATGTGTCTTGGCTGAGGTGTCTTGGCTAAGGTGTCTTGGCTAAGGTGTCTTGGCTAAGGTGTCTTGGCTAAGGTGTCTCGGCTAATGTGTCTTGGATAATGTGTCTCGGCTAATGTGTCTTGGCTAAGGTGTCTTGGGTAATGTGTCTTGGCTAATGTGTCTTGGCTAAGGTGTCTTGGCTAAGGTGTCTTGGCTAAGGTGTCTTGGCTAATGTGTCTTGGCTAAGGTGTCTTGGCTTATGTGTCTTGGCTAAGGTGTCTCGGCTAAGGTGTCTTGGCTAATGTGTCTTGGCTAAGGTGTCTTGGCTAATGTGTCTTGGCTAAGGTGTCTTGGCTAAGGTGTCTTGGCTAAGGTGTCTTGGCTAAGGTGTCTTGGCTAATGTGTCTCGGCTAATGTGTCTTGGCTAATGTGTCTTGGCTATTGTGTCTTGGCTAAGGTGTCTTGGCTAAGGTGTCTTGGCTAAGGTGTCTTGGCTAAGGTGTCTTGGCTAATGTGTCTCGGCTAATGTGTCTTGGCTAAGGTGTCTTGGCTAAGGTGTGTTGGCTAATGTGTCTCGGCTAATGTGTCTTGGCTAAGGTGTCTTGGCTTATGTGTCTTGGCTAAGGTGTCTTGGCTAAGGTGTCTTGGCTAAGGTGTCTTGGCAAATGTGTCTCGGCTAATGTGTCTTGGCTAAGGTGTCTTGGCTATGGTGTCTTGGCTTATGTGTCTTGGCTAATTGTCTCGGCAAATGTGTCTTGGCTAATGTGTCTTGGCTAAGGTGTCTTGGCTAAGGTGCCTTGGCTTAGGTGTCTTGGCTAAGGTGTCTTGGCTAAGGTGTATTGGCTAAGGTGTCTTGGCTAAGGTGTCTTGGCTAATGTGTCTCGGCTAATGTGTCTTGGCTAATGTGTCTTGGCTAAGGTGTTTTGGCTAATGTTTCTTGGCTAAGGTGTCTTGGCTAATGTGTCTTGGCTAAGGTGTCTTGGCTAAGGTGTCTTGGCTAAGGTGTCTTGGCTAAGGTGTCTTGGCTAAGGTGTCTTGGCTAAGGTGTCTCGGCTAATGTGTCTTGGCTAAGGTGTCTTGGCTAATGTGTCTCGGCTAATATGTCTTGGCTAAGGTGTCTTGGCTAAGGTGTCTTGGCTAAGGTGTCTTGGCTAATGTGTCTCGGCTAATGTGTCTTGGCTAATGTGTTTTGGCTAAGGTGTCTTGGCTAAGGTGTCTTGGCTAAGGTGTTTTTGCTAAGGTGTCTTGGCTAATGTGTCTTGGCTAAGGTGTCTTGGCTAAGGTGTCTTGGCTAATGTGTAGGTTAAGGTGTCTTGGCTAAGGTGTCTTGGCTAAGGTGTCTTGGCTAAGGTGTCTTGGCTAATGTGTCTCGGCTAATGTGTCTTGGCTAAGGTGTCTTGACTAATGTGTCTTGGCTAATGTGTCTCGGCTAATGTGTCTTGGCTAATGTGTCTTGGCTTATGTGTCTTGGCTAAGGTGTCTCGGCTAATGTGTGTCTTGGCTAATGTGTCTTGGCTAAGGTGTCTTGGCTAATGTGTCTTGGCTAAGGTGTCTTGGCTAAGGTGTCTTGGCTAAGGTGTCTTGGCTAATGTGTCTCGGCTAATGTGTCTTGGCTAATGTGTCTTGGCTAAGGTGTCTTGGCTAAGGTGTCTTGGCTAAGGTGTCTTGGCTAATGTGTCTTGGCTAATGTGTCTTGGCTAAGGTGTCTTGGCTAAGGTGTCTTGGCTAAGGTGTCTTGGCTAATGTGTCTCGGCTAATGTGTCTTGGCTAATGTGTCTTGGCTAATGTGTTTTGGCTAATGTGTCTTGGTTAATGTGTCTTGGCTAATGTGTCTTGGCTAAGGTGTCTTGGCTAAGGTGTCTTGGCTAAGGTGTCTTGGCTAATGTGTCTCGGCTAAGGTGTCTTGGCTAAGGTGTCTTGGCTAAGGTGTCTTGGCTAAGGTGTCTTGGCTAAGGTGTCTTGGCTAATGTGTCTTGGCTAAGGTGTCTTGGCTAAGGTGTCTTGGCTAAGGTGTCTTGGCTAATGTGTCTTGGCTAAGGTGTCTTGGCTAATGTGTCTCGGCTAATGTGTCTTGGCTAATGTGTCTTGGCTAAGGTGTCTTGGCTAAGGTGCCTTGGCTAAGGTGTCTTGGCTAAGGTGTCTTGGCTAAGGTGTCTTGGCTAATGTGTCTTGGCTAATGTGTCTTGGCTAAGGTGTCTTGGCTAAGGTGTTTTGGCTAATGTGTCTCGGCTAATGTGTCTTGGCTAATGTGTCTTGGCTAAGGTGTCTTGGCTAAGGTGTCTTGGCTAAGGTGTCTCGGCTAATGTGTCTTGGCTAATGTGTCTCGGCTAATGTGTCTTGGCTAATGTGTCTTGGCTAAGGTGTCTTGGCTAAGGTGTCTTGGCTAAGGTGTCTTGGCTAAGGTGTCTTGGCTAAGGTGTCTTGGCTAATGTATCTTGGCTAATGTGTCTTGGCTAAGGTGTCTTGGCTAAGGTGTTTTGGCTAATGTGTCTTGGCTAATGTGTCTTGGCTAATGTGTCTTGGCTAAGGTGTTTTGGCTAAGGTGTCTTGGCTAAGGTGTTTTGGCTAATGTGTCTCGGCTAATGTGTCTTGGCTAAGGTGTCTTGGCTAAGGTGTCTTGGCTAAGGTGTCTTGGCTAAGGTGTCTTGGCTAAGGTGTCTTGGCTAAGGTGTCTTGGCTAATGTGTCTTGGCTAAGGTGTCTTGGCTAATGTGTCTCGGCTAATGTGTCTTGGCTAATGTGTCTTGGCTTATGTGTCTTGGCTAAGGTGTCTTGGCTAAGGTGTCTTGGCTAATGTGTCTTGGCTAAGGTGTCTCGGCTAATGTGTCTTGGCTAAGGTGTCTTGGCTAATGTGTCTCGGCTAATGTGTCTTGGCTAAGGTGTCTCGGCTAATGTGTCTTGGCTAATGTGTCTCGGCTAATGTGTCTTGGCTAATGTGTCTCGGCTAAGGTGTCTTGGCTAAGGTGTCTTGGCTAAGGTGTCTTGGCTAAGGTGTCTTGGCTAAGGTGTCTTGGCTAAGGTGTCTTGGCTAATGTGTCTCGGCTAATGTGTCTTGGCTAAGGTGTTTTGGCTAATGTGTCTCGGCTAATGTGTCTTGGCTAAGGTGTCTTGGCTAATGTGTCTTGGCTAAGGTGTCTTGGCTAAGGTGTCTTGGCTTATGTGTCTCGGCTAATGTGTCTTGGCTAATGTGTCTTGGCTTATGTGTCTTGGCTTAGGTGTCTTGGCTAAGGTGTCTTGGCTAAGGTGTCCTGGCTAATGTGTCTTGGTTAAGGTGTCTTGGCTAATGTGTCTTGGCTAATGTGTCTTGGCTAAGGTGTCTTGGCTAAGGTGTCTTGGCTAATGTGTCCCGGCTAATGTGTCTTGGCTAATGTGTCTTGGCTAATGTGTCTTGGCTAATGTGTCTCGGCTAATGTGTCTTGGCTAAGGTGTATTGGCTAAGGTGTCTTGGCTAAGGTGTCTTGGCTAATGTGTCTTGGTTAAGGTGTCTTGGCTAATGTGTCTTGGCTAATGTGTCTCGGCTAAGGTGTCTTGGCTAAGGTGTCTTGGCTAAGGTGTCTTGGCTAATGTGTCTTGGCTAAGGTGTCTTGGCTAAGGTGTCTTGGCTAAGGTGTCTTGGCTAATGTGTCTTGGCTAAGGTGTCTTGGCTAATGTGTCTCGGCTAATGTGTCTTGGCTAATGTGTCTTGGCTAAGGTGTCTTGGCTAAGGTGCCTTGGCTAAGGTGTCTTGGCTAAGGTGTCTTGGCTAAGGTGTCTTGGCTAATGTGTCTTGGCTAATGTGTCTTGGCTAAGGTGTCTTGGCTAAGGTGTTTTGGCTAATGTGTCTCGGCTAATGTGTCTTGGCTAATGTGTCTTGGCTAAGGTGTCTTGGCTAAGGTGTCTTGGCTAAGGTGTCTCGGCTAATGTGTCTTGGCTAATGTGTCTCGGCTAATGTGTCTTGGCTAATGTGTCTTGGCTAAGGTGTCTTGGCTAAGGTGTCTTGGCTAAGGTGTCTTGGCTAAGGTGTCTTGGCTAAGGTGTCTTGGCTAAGGTGTCTTGGCTAATGTGTCTTGGCTAATGTGTCCTGGCTAAGGTGTCTTGGCTAAGGTGTTTTGGCTAATGTGTCTTGGCTAATGTGTCTTGGCTAATGTGTCTTGGCTAAGGTGTTTTGGCTAAGGTGTCTTGGCTAAGGTGTTTTGGCTAATGTGTCTCGGCTAATGTGTCTTGGCTAAGGTGTCTTGGCTAAGGTGTCTTGGCTAAGGTGTCTTGGCTAAGGTGTCTTGGCTAAGGTGTCTTGGCTAAGGTGTCTTGGCTAATGTGTCTTGGCTAAGGTGTCTTGGCTAATGTGTCTTGGCTAATGTGTCTTGGCTAATGTGTCTTGGCTTATGTGTCTTGGCTAAGGTGTCTTGGCTAAGGTGTCTTGGCTAATGTGTCTTGGCTAAGGTGTCTCGGCTAATGTGTCTTGGCTAAGGTGTCTTGGCTAATGTGTCTTGGCTAAGGTGTCTCGGCTAATGTGTCTTGGCTAAGGTGTCTTGGCTAATGTGTCTCGGCTAATGTGTCTTGGCTAAGGTGTCTCGGCTAATGTGTCTTGGCTAATGTGTCTCGGCTAATGTGTCTTGGCTAATGTGTCTCGGCTAAGGTGTCTTGGCTAAGGTGTCTTGGCTAAGGTGTCTTGGCTAAGGTGTCTTGGCTAAGGTGTCTTGGCTAATGTGTCTCGGCTAATGTGTCTTGGCTAAGGTGTCTTGGCTAATGTGTCTTGGCTAAGGTGTCTTGGCTAAGGTGTCTTGGCTTATGTGTCTCGGCTAATGTGTCTTGGCTAATGTGTCTTGGCTTATGTGTCTTGGCTTAGGTGTCTTGGCTAAGGTGTCTTGGCTAAGGTGTCTTGGCTAATGCGTCTTGGTTAAGGTGTCTTGGCTAATGTGTCTTGGCTAATGTGTCTTGGCTAAGGTGTCTTGGCTAAGGTGTCTTGGCTAATGTGTCCCGGCTAATGTGTCTTGGCTAATGTGTCTTGGCTAATGTGTCTTGGCTAATGTGTCTCGGCTAATGTGTCTTGGCTAATGTGTCTTGGCTTATGTGTCTTGGCTAAGGTGTCTTGGCTAAGGTGTCTTGGCTAAGGTGTCTTGGCTAAGGTGTCTTGGCTAAGGTGTCTCGGCTAATGTGTCTTGGCTAATGTGTCTCGGCTAATATGTCTTGGCTAAGGTGTCTTGGCTAAGGTGTCTTGGCTAAGGTGTCTTGGCTAAGGTGTCTTGGCTAATGTGTCTTGGCTAAGGTGTCTTGGCTAAGGTGTTTTGGCAAATGTGTCTTGGCTAAGGTGTCTTGGCTAATGTGTCTTGGCTAAGGTGTCTTGGCTAAGGTGTCTTGGCTAAGGTGTCTTGGCTAATGTGTCTCGGCTAATGTGTCTTGGCTAATGTGTCTCGGCTAATGAGTCTTGGCTAAGGTGTCTTGGCTAAGGTGTCTTGGCTAATGTGTCTTGGCTAATGTGTCTTGGCTTATGTGTCTTGGCTAAGGTGTCTTGGCTAAGGTGTCTTGGCTAAGGTGTCTCGGCTAATGTGTCTTGGCTTATGTGTCTTGGCTAATGTGTCTTGGCTAAGGTGTCTTGGCTAAGGTGTCTTGGCTAAGGTGTCTTGGCTAAGGCGTCTTGGCTAAGGTGTCTTGGCTAAGGTGTCTTGGCTAATGTGTCTCGGCTAATGTGTCTTGGCTAAGGTGTCTCGGCTAATGTGTCTTGGCTAATGTGTCTCGGCTAATGTGTCTTGGCTAATGTGTCTTGGCTAAGGTGTCTTGGCTAAGGTGTCTTGGCTAAGGTGTCTTGGCTAAGGTGTCTTGGCTAAGGTGTCTTGGCTAAGGTGTCTTGGCTTATGTGTCTTGGCTAAGGTGTCTTGGCTAAGGTGTCTTGGCTAAGGTGTCTCGGCTAATGTGTCTTGGCTTAGGTGTCTTGGCTAAGGTGTCTTGGCTAAGGTGTCTTGGCTAATGCGTCTTGGTTAAGGTGTCTTGGCTAATGTGTCTTGGCTAATGTGTCTTGGCTAAGGTGTCTTGGCTAAGGTGTCTTGGCTAATGTGTCCCGGCTAATGTGTCTTGGCTAATGTGTCTTGGCTAATGTGTCTTGGCTAATGTGTCTCGGCTAATGTGTCTTGGCTAATGTGTCTTGGCTTATGTGTCTTGGCTAAGGTGTCTTGGCTAAGGTGTCTTGGCTAAGGTGTCTTGGCTAAGGTGTCTTGGCTAAGGTGTCTCGGCTAATGTGTCTTGGCTAATGTGTCTCGGCTAATATGTCTTGGCTAAGGTGTCTTGGCTAAGGTGTCTTGGCTAAGGTGTCTTGGCTAAGGTGTCTTGGCTAATGTGTCTTGGCTAAGGTGTCTTGGCTAAGGTGTTTTGGCAAATGTGTCTTGGCTAAGGTGTCTTGGCTAATGTGTCTTGGCTAAGGTGTCTTGGCTAAGGTGTCTTGGCTATGGTGTTTTGGCTAATGTGTCTCGGCTAATGTGTCTTGGCTAATGTGTCTCGGCTAATGAGTCTTGGCTAAGGTGTCTTGGCTAAGGTGTCTTGGCTAAGGTGTCTTGGCTAATGTGTCTTGGCTAATGTGTCTTGGCTTATGTGTCTTGGCTAAGGTGTCTTGGCTAAGGTGTCTTGGCTAAGGTGTCTCGGCTAATGTGTCTTGGCTTATGTGTCTTGGCTAATGTGTCTTGGCTAAGGTGTCTTGGCTAAGGTGTCTTGGCTAAGGTGTCTTAACTAAGGCGTCTTGGCTAAGGTGTCTTGGCTAAGGTGTCTTGGCTAATGTGTCTCGGCTAATGTGTCTTGGCTAAGGTGTCTCGGCTAATGTGTCTTGGCTAATGTGTCTCGGCTAATGTGTCTTGGCTAATGTGTCTTGGCTAAGGTGTCTTGGCTAAGGTGTCTTGGCTAAGGTGTCTTGGCTAATGTGTCTCGGCTAATGTGTCTTGGCTAATGTGTCTTGGCTAAGGTGTCTTGGCTAATGTGTCTTGGCTAATGTGTCTTGGCTTATGTGTCCTGGCTAAGGTGTCTTGGCTAAGGTGTCTTGGCTAAGGTGTCTCGGCTAATGTGTCTTGGCTAAGGTGTCTTGGCTAAGGTGTCTTGGCTAATGTGTCTCGGCTAATGTGTCTTGGCTAAGGTGTCTTGGCTAATGTGTCTTGGCTAATGTGTCTTGGCTAAGGTGTCTTGGCTAAGGTGTCTTGGCTAAGGTGTCTTGGCTAAGGTGTCTTGGCTAATGTGTCTTGGCTAATGTGTCTTGGCTAAGGTGTCTTGGCTAAGGTGTCTCGGCTAATGTGTCTTGGCTAATGTGTCTTGGCTAAGGTGTCTTGGCTAAGGTGTCTTGGCTAAGGTGTCTTGGCTAATGTGTCTCGGCTAATGTGTCTTGGCTAATGTGTCTTGGCTAAGGTGTCTTGGCTAATGTGTCTTGGCTAATGTGTCTTGGCTTATGTGTCCTGGCTAAGGTGTCTTGGCTAAGGTGTCTTGGCTAATGTGTCTCGGCTAATGTGTCTTGGCTAAGGTGTCTTGGCTAAGGTGTCTTGGCTAATGTGTCTCGGCTAATGTGTCTTGGCTAAGGTGTCTTGGCTAATGTGTCTTGGCTAATGTGTCTTGGCTAAGGTGTCTTGGCTAAGGTGTCTTGGCTTATGTGTCTTGGCTAAGGTGTCTTGGCTAAGGTGTCTCGGCTAATGTGTCTTGGCTAAGGTGTCTTGGCTAATGTGTCTCGGCTAATGTGTCTTGGCTAATGTGTCTCAGCTTATGTGTCTTGGCTAAGGTGTCTTGGCTAAGGTGTCTTGGCTAATGTGTCTTGGCTAATGTGTCTTGGCTAATGTGTCTTGGCTAAGGTGTCTTGGCTTAGGTGTCTTGGCTAAGGTGTCTTGGCTAAGGTGTCTTGGCTAAGGTGTCTTGGCTAATGTGTCTCGGCTAATGGGTCTTGGCTAAGGTGTCTTGGCTAATGTGTCTTGGCTAATGTGTCTTGGCTAAGGTGTCTTGGCTAAGGTGTCTTGGCTAAGGTGTCTTGGCTAAGGTGTCTTGGCTAATATGTCTCGGCTAATGTGTCTTGGCTAAGGTGTCTTGGCTAAGGTGTCTTGGCTAATGTGTCTCAGCTAATGTGTCTTGGCTAAGGTGTCTTGGCTAAGGTGTCTTGGCTAATGTGTCTTGGCTAAGGTGTCTTGGCTAAGGTGTCTTGGCTAAGGTGTCTTGGCTAAGGTGTCTCGGCTAATGTGTCTTGGCTTATGTGTCTTGGCTAAGGTGTCTTGGCTAATGTGTCTCGGCTAATGTGTCTTGGCTAAGGTGTCTTGGCTTATGTGTCTCGGCTAATGTGTCTTGGCTAAGGTGTCTTGGCTAAGGTGTCTCGGCTAAGGTGTCTCGGCTAAGGTGTCTTGGCTAATGTGTCTTGGCTAATGTGTCTTGGCTAAGGTGTCTTGGCTAAGGTGTCTTGGCTAAGGTGTCTTGGCTAAGGTGTCTTGGCTAAGGTGTCTTGGCTAATGTGTCTCGGCTAATGTGTCTTGGCTAAGGTGTCTTGGCTAATGTGTTTTGGCTAATGTGTCTCGGCTAATATGTCTTGGCTAATGTGTCTTGGCTTTTGTGTCTTGGCTAAGGTGTCTTGGCTAAGGTGTCTTGGCTAAGGTGTCTTGGCTAATGTGTCTCGGCTAATGTGTCTTGGCTAAGGTGTCTTAGCTAATGTGTCTCGGCTGATGTGTCTTGGCTAATGTGTCTTGGCTAAGGTGTCTTGGCTAATGTGTCTTGGCTAAGGTGTCTTGGCTAAGGTGTCTTGGCTAAGGTGTCTTGGCTAAGGTGTCTTGGCTAAGGTGTCTTGGCTAATGTGTCTCGGCTAATGTGTCTTGGCTAATGTGTCTTGGCTAAGGTGTTTTGGCTAATGTGTCTTGGCTAAGGTGTCTTGGCTAATGTGTCTTGGCTAATGTGTCTTGGCTAAGGTGTCTTGGCTAATGTGTCTCGGCTTATGTGTCTTGGCTAATGTCTCTCGGCTAATGTGTCTTGGCTAATGTGTCTTGGCTAAGGTGTCTTGGCTAATGTGTCTTGGCTAATGTGTCTTGGCTAAGGTGTCTTGGCTAATGTGTCTTGGCTAAGGTGTCTTTGCTAAGGTTTCTTGGCTAATGTGTCTCGGCTAATGTGTCTTGGCTAATGTGTCTTGGCTAAGGTGTCTTGGCTAATGTGTCTCGGCTAATGTGTCTTGGCTAATGTGTCTTGGCTAAGGTGTCTTGGCTAAGGTGTCTTGGCTAAGGTGTCTTGGCTAAGGTGTCTTGGCTAATATGTCTCGGCTAATGTGTCTTGGCTAAGGTGTCTTGGCTAAGGTGTCTTGGCTAAGGTGTCTAGGCTAAGGTGTCTTGGCTAAGGTGTCTTGGCTAATGTGTCTTGGCTAATGTGTCTCGGCTTATGTGTCTTGGCTAAGGTGTCTTGGCTAAGGTGTCTTGGCTAAGGTGTCTCGGCTAATGTGTCTTGGCTTATATGTCTTGGCTAATGTGTCTTGGCTAAGGTGTCTTGGCTAAGGTGTCTTGGCTAAGGTGTCTTGGCTAAGGTGTCTTGGCTAATGTGTCTCGGCTAATGTGTCTTGGCTAATGTGTCTTGGCTAAGGTGTCTTGGCTAATGTGTCTTGGCTAATGTGTCTTGGCTTATGTGTCCTGGCTAAGGTGTCTTGGCTAAGGTGTCTTGGCTAAGGTGTCTCGGCTAATGTGTCTTGGCTAAGGTGTCTTGGCTAAGGTGTCTTGGCTAATGTGTCTCGGCTAATGTGTCTTGGCTAAGGTGTCTTGGCTAAGGTGTCTTGGCTAAGGTGTCTTGGCTAATGTGTCTTGGCTAATGTGTCTTGGCTAAGGTGTCTTGGCTAAGGTGTCTTGGTTAAGTTGTCTTGGCTAAGGTGTCTTGGCTAAGGTGTCTCGGCTAATGTGTCTTGGCTAAGGTGTCTTGGCTAATGTGTCTCGGCTAATGTGTCTTGGCTAATGTGTCTCGGCTTATGTGTCTTGGCTAAGGTGTCTTGGCTAAGGTGTCTTGGCTAATGTGTCTTGGCTAATGTGTCTTGGCTAATGTGTCTTGGCTAAGGTGTCTTGGCTTAGGTGTCTTGGCTAAGGTGTCTTGGCTAAGGTGTCTTGGCTAAGGTGTCTTGGCTTATGTGTCTCGGCTAATGTGTCTTGGCTAAGGTGTCTTGGCTAAGGTGTCTTGGCTAAGGTGTCTTGGCTAAGGTGGCTCGGCTTATGTGTCTTGGCTAATGTCTCTCGGCTAATGTGTCTTGGCTAATGTGTCTTGGCTAAGGTGTCTTGGCTAATGTGTCTTGGCTAATGTGTCTTGGCTAAGGTGTCTTGGCTAATGTGTCTTGGCTAAGGTGTCTTTGCTAAGGTTTCTTGGCTAATGTGTCTCGGCTAATGTGTCTTGGCTAATGTGTCTTGGCTAAGGTGTCTTGGCTAATGTGTCTCGGCTAATGTGTCTTGGCTAATGTGTCTTGGCTAAGGTGTCTTGGCTAATGTGTCTTGCCTAATGTGTCTCGGCTAATGTGTCTTGGCTAAGGTGTCTTGGCTAAGGTGTCTTGGCTAAGGTGTCTCGGCTAAGGTGTCTCGGCTAAGGTGTCTTGGCTAATGTGTCTTGGCTAATGTGTCTTGGCTAAGGTGTCTTGGCTAAGGTGTCTTGGCTAAGGTGTCTTGGCTAAGAGGTCTTGGCTAAGGTGTCTTGGCTAAGGTGTCTTGGCTAATGTGTCTTGGCTAATGTGTCTTGGCTAAGGTGTCTTGGCTAAGGTGTTTTGGCTAATGTGTCTTGGCTAATGTGTCTTGGCTTATGTGTCTTGGCTAAGGTGTCTTGGCTAAGGTGTCTTGGCTAAGGTGTCTTGGCTAAGGTGTCTCGGCTAATGTGTCTTGGCTAAGGTGTCTTGGCTAATGTGTAGGTTAAGGTGTCTTGGCTAAGGTGTCTCGGCTAATGTGTCTTGGCTAAGGTGTCTCGGCTAATGTGTCTTGGCTAATGTGTCTTGGCTAAGGTGTCTTGGCTAAGGTGTCTTGGCTAAGGTGTCTAGGCTAAGGTGTCTTGGCTAAGGTGTCTCGGCTAATGTGTCTTGGCTAATGTGTCTTGGCTAATGTGTCTTGGCTAATGTGTCTTGGCTAAGGTGTCTTGGCTAAGGTGTCTTGGCTAAGGTGTCTTGGCTAAGGTGTCTTGGCTAAGGTGTCTTGGCTAATGTGTCTCGGCTAATTTGTCTTGGCTAAGGTGTCTTGGCTAAGGTGTCTTGGCTAAGGTGTCTTGGCTAAGGTGTCTTGGCTAATGTGTCTCGGCTAATGTGTCTTGGCTAATGTGTCTTGGCTTATGTGTCTTGGCTAAGGTGTCTTGGCTAAGGTGTCTTGGCTAAGGTGTCTTGGCTAATGTGTCTTGGCTAAGGTGTCTTGGCTAATGTGTCTTGGCTAATGTGTCTTGGCTTAGGTGTCTTGGCTAAGGTGTCTTGGCTAAGGTGTCTTGGCTAATGTGTCTCGGCTAATGAATCTTGGCTAATGTGTCTTGGCTAAGGTGTCTTGGCTAAGGTGTTTTGGCTAATGTGTCTTGGCTAATGTGTCTTGGCTAAGGTGTCTTGGCTAAGGTGTCTTGGCTAATGTGTCTCGGCTAATGTGT
The DNA here is from genome assembly GCF_943734845.2 of Anopheles funestus. Classification (NCBI taxonomy): domain Eukaryota; kingdom Metazoa; phylum Arthropoda; class Insecta; order Diptera; family Culicidae; genus Anopheles; species Anopheles funestus. Next base: position 740,127 of record NW_026045231.1, on the reverse strand, counting down.
CTTGGCTAAGGTGTCTTGGCTAATGTGTAGGTTAAGGTGTCTTGGCTAAGGTGTCTCGGCTAATGTGTCTCGGCTAATGTGTCTCGGCTAATGTGTCTTGGCTAATGTGTCTTGGGTAAGGTGTCTTGGCTAAGGTGTCTTGGCTAAGGTGTCTTGGCTAAGGTGTCTTGGCTAAGGTGTCTTGGCTAAGGTGTCTTGGCTAAGGTGTCTCGGCTAATGTGTCTTGGCTAAGGTGTCTTGGCTAAGGTGTTTTGGCTAATGTGTCTTGGCTAAGGTGTCTTGGCTAATGTGTCTTGGCTAAGGTGTCTTGGCTAAGGTGTCTTGGCTAAGGTGTCTTGGCTAATGTGTCTCGGCTAATGTGTCTTGGCTAAGGTGTCTTGGCTAAGGTGTCTTGGCTAAGGTGTCTTGGCTAAGGTGTCTTGGCTAATGTGTCTCGGCTAATGTGTCTTGGCTAATGTGTCTTGGCTTATGTGTCTTGGCTAAGGTGTCTTGGCTAAGGTGTCTTGGCTAATGTGTCTTGGCTAAGGTGTCTTGGCTAATGTGTCTTGGCTAATGTGTCTTGGCTAAGGTGTCTTGGCTAAGGTGTCTTGGCTAAGGTGTCTTGGCTAATGTGTCTCGGCTAAGGTGTCTTGGCTAAGGTGTCTTGGCTAAGGTGTCTTGGCTAAGGTGTCTTGGCTAAGGTGTCTTGGCTAAGGTGTCTTGGCTAAGGTGTCTTGGCTAATGTGTCTTGGCTAAGGTGTCTTGGCTAAGGTGTCTTGGCTAATGTGTCTTGGCTAAGGTGTCTTGGCTAATGTGTCTTGACTAATGTGTCTTGGCTAATGTGTCTTGGCTTATGTGTCTTGGCTAAGGTGTCTTGGCTAAGGTGTCTTGGCTAAGGTGTCTTGGCTAAGGTGTCTTGGCTAATGTGTCTTGGCTAATGTGTCTTGGCTAAGGTGTCTTGGCTAATGTGTAGGTTAAGGTGTCTTGGCTAAGGTGTCTCGGCTAATGTGTCTTGGCTAATGTGTCTCGGCTAATGTGTCTTGGCTAATGTGTCTTGGCTAAGGTGTCTTGGCTAAGGTGTCTTGGCTAAGGTGTCTTGGCTAAGGTGTCTTGGCTAAGGTGTCTTGGCTAAGGTGTCTTGGCTAAGGTGTCTTGGCTAAGGTGTCTCGGCTAATGTGTCTTGGCTGAGGTGTCTTGGCTAAGGTGTCTTGGCTAAGGTGTCTTGGCTAAGGTGTCTTGGCTAAGGTGTCTCGGCTAATGTGTCTTGGATAATGTGTCTCGGCTAATGTGTCTTGGCTAAGGTGTCTTGGGTAATGTGTCTTGGCTAATGTGTCTTGGCTAAGGTGTCTTGGCTAAGGTGTCTTGGCTAAGGTGTCTTGGCTAATGTGTCTTGGCTAAGGTGTCTTGGCTTATGTGTCTTGGCTAAGGTGTCTCGGCTAAGGTGTCTTGGCTAATGTGTCTTGGCTAAGGTGTCTTGGCTAATGTGTCTTGGCTAAGGTGTCTTGGCTAAGGTGTCTTGGCTAAGGTGTCTCGGCTAAGGTGTCTTGGCTAATGTGTCTCGGCTAATGTGTCTTGGCTAATGTGTCTTGGCTATTGTGTCTTGGCTAAGGTGTCTTGGCTAAGGTGTCTTGGCTAAGGTGTCTTGGCTAAGGTGTCTTGGCTAATGTGTCTCGGCTAATGTGTCTTGGCTAAGGTGTCTTGGCTAAGGTGTGTTGGCTAATGTGTCTCGGCTAATGTGTCTTGGCTAAGGTGTCTTGGCTTATGTGTCTTGGCTAAGGTGTCTTGGCTAAGGTGTCTTGGCTAAGGTGTCTTGGCAAATGTGTCTCGGCTAATGTGTCTTGGCTAAGGTGTCTTGGCTATGGTGTCTTGGCTTATGTGTCTTGGCTAATTGTCTCGGCAAATGTGTCTTGGCTAATGTGTCTTGGCTAAGGTGTCTTGGCTAAGGTGCCTTGGCTTAGGTGTCTTGGCTAAGGTGTCTTGGCTAAGGTGTATTGGCTAAGGTGTCTTGGCTAAGGTGTCTTGGCTAATGTGTCTCGGCTAATGTGTCTTGGCTAATGTGTCTTGGCTAAGGTGTTTTGGCTAATGTTTCTTGGCTAAGGTGTCTTGGCTAATGTGTCTTGGCTAAGGTGTCTTGGCTAAGGTGTCTTGGCTAAGGTGTCTTGGCTAAGGTGTCTTGGCTAAGGTGTCTTGGCTAAGGTGTCTCGGCTAATGTGTCTTGGCTAAGGTGTCTTGGCTAATGTGTCTCGGCTAATATGTCTTGGCTAAGGTGTCTTGGCTAAGGTGTCTTGGCTAAGGTGTCTTGGCTAATGTGTCTCGGCTAATGTGTCTTGGCTAATGTGTTTTGGCTAAGGTGTCTTGGCTAAGGTGTCTTGGCTAAGGTGTTTTTGCTAAGGTGTCTTGGCTAATGTGTCTTGGCTAAGGTGTCTTGGCTAAGGTGTCTTGGCTAATGTGTAGGTTAAGGTGTCTTGGCTAAGGTGTCTTGGCTAAGGTGTCTTGGCTAAGGTGTCTTGGCTAATGTGTCTCGGCTAATGTGTCTTGGCTAAGGTGTCTTGACTAATGTGTCTTGGCTAATGTGTCTCGGCTAATGTGTCTTGGCTAATGTGTCTTGGCTTATGTGTCTTGGCTAAGGTGTCTCGGCTAATGTGTGTCTTGGCTAATGTGTCTTGGCTAAGGTGTCTTGGCTAATGTGTCTTGGCTAAGGTGTCTTGGCTAAGGTGTCTTGGCTAAGGTGTCTTGGCTAATGTGTCTCGGCTAATGTGTCTTGGCTAATGTGTCTTGGCTAATGTGTCTTGGCTAAGGTGTCTTGGCTAAGGTGTCTTGGCTATGGTGTCTTGGCTAATGTGTCTTGGCTATGGTGTCTTGGCTAAGGTGTCTTGGCTAAGGTGTCTTGGCTAAGGTGTCTTGGCTAAGGTGTCTTGGCTAATGTGTCTCGGCTAATGTGTCTTGGCTAATGTGTCTTGGCTAATGTGTTTTGGCTAATGTGTCTTGGCTAATGTGTCTTGGCTAATGTGTCTTGGCTAAGGTGTCTTGGCTAAGGTGTCTTGGCTAAGGTGTCTTGGCTAATGTGTCTCGGCTAAGGTGTCTTGGCTAAGGTGTCTTGGCTAAGGTGTCTTGGCTAAGGTGTCTTGGCTAAGGTGTCTTGGCTAATGTGTCTTGGCTAAGGTGTCTTGGCTAAGGTGTCTTGGCTAAGGTGTCTTGGCTAATGTGTCTTGGCTAAGGTGTCTTGGCTAATGTGTCTCGGCTAATGTGTCTTGGCTAATGTGTCTTGGCTAAGGTGTCTTGGCTAAGGTGCCTTGGCTAAGGTGTCTTGGCTAAGGTGTCTTGGCTAAGGTGTCTTGGCTAATGTGTCTTGGCTAAGGTGTCTTGGCTAATGTGTCTCGGCTAATGTGTCTCGGCTAATGTGTCTTGGCTAATGTGTCTTGGCTAATGTGTCTTGGCTAAGGTGTCTTGGCTAAGGTGTCTTGGCTAAGGTGTCTCGGCTAATGTGTCTTGGCTAATGTGTCTCGGCTAATGTGTCTTGGCTAATGTGTCTTGGCTAAGGTGTCTTGGCTAAGGTGTCTTGGCTAAGGTGTCTTGGCTAAGGTGTCTTGGCTAAGGTGTCTTGGCTAATGTGTCTTGGCTAATGTGTCTTGGCTAAGGTGTCTTGGCTAAGGTGTTTTGGCTAATGTGTCTTGGCTAATGTGTCTTGGCTAATGTGTCTTGGCTAAGGTGTCTTGGCTAAGGTGTCTTGGCTAAGGTGTTTTGGCTAATGTGTCTCGGCTAATGTGTCTTGGCTAAGGTGTCTTGGCTAACGTGTCTTGGCTAAGGTGTCTTGGCTAAGGTGTCTTGGCTAAGGTGTCTTGGCTAAGGTGTCTTGGCTAATGTGTCTTGGCTAAGGTGTCTTGGCTAATGTGTCTTGGCTAATGTGTCTTGGCTAATGTGTCTTGGCTTATGTGTCTTGGCTAAGGTGTCTTGGCTAAGGTGTCTTGGCTAATGTGTCTTGGCTAAGGTGTCTCGGCTAATGTGTCTTGGCTAAGGTGTCTTGGCTAATGTGTCTCGGCTAATGTGTCTTGGCTAAGGTGTATCGGCTAATGTGTCTTGGCTAATGTGTCTCGGCTAATGTGTCTTGGCTAATGTGTCTCGGCTAAGGTGTCTTGGCTAAGGTGTCTTGGCTAAGGTGTCTTGGCTAAGGTGTCTTGGCTAAGGTGTCTTGGCTAAGGTGTCTTGGCTAAGGTGTCTCGGCTAATGTGTCTTGGCTAAGGTGTTTTGGCTAATGTGTCTCGGCTAATGTGTCTTGGCTAAGGTGTCTTGGCTAAGGTGTCTTGGCTAAGGTGTCTTGGCTAAGGTGTCTTGGCTAATGTGTCTCGGCTAATGTGTCTTGGCTAAGGTGTCTTGGCTAATGTGTCTTGGCTAAGGTGTCTTGGCTTATGTGTCTCGGCTAATGTGTCTTGGCTAATGTGTCTTGGCTTATGTGTCTTGGCTTAGGTGTCTTGGCTAAGGTGTCTTGGCTAAGGTGTCTTGGCTAATGTGTCTTGGCTAAGGTGTCTTGGCTAATGTGTCTTGGCTAATGTGTCTTGGCTAAGGTGTCTTGGCTAAGGTGTCTTGGCTAATGTGTCCCGGCTAATGTGTCTTGGCTAATGTGTCTTGGCTAATGTGTCTTGGCTAATGTGTCTTGGCTAATGTGTCTTGGCTAATGTGTCTTGGCTTATGTGTCTTGGCTAAGGTGTCTTGGCTAAGGTGTCTTGGCTAAGGTGTCTTGGCTAAGGTGTCTTGGCTAAGGTGTCTCGGCTAATGTGTCTTGGCTAATGTGTCTCGGCTAATATGTCTTGGCTAAGGTGTCTTGGCTAAGGTGTCTTGGCTAAGGTGTCTTGGCTAAGGTGTCTTGGCTTATGTGTCTTGGCTAAGGTGTCTTGGCTAAGGTGTTTTGGCAAATGTGTCTTGGCTAAGGTGTCTTGGCTAATGTGTCTTGGCTAATGTGTCTTGGCTAAGGTGTCTTGGCTAAGGTGTTTTGGCTAATGTGTCTCGGCTAATGTGTCTTGGCTAATGTGTCTCGGCTAATGAGTCTTGGCTAAGGTGTCTTGGCTAAGGTGTCTTGGCTAAGGTGTCTTGGCTAATGTGTCTTGGCTAATGTGTCTTGGCTAATGTGTCTTGGCTAAGGTGTCTTGGCTAAGGTGTCTTGGCTAAGGTGTCTCGGCTAATGTGTCTTGGCTTATGTGTCTTGGCTAATGTGTCTTGGCTAAGGTGTCTTGGCTAAGGTGTCTTGGCTAAGGCGTCTTGGCTAAGGTGTCTTGGCTAAGGTGTCTTGGCTAATGTGTCTCGGCTAATGTGTCTTGGCTAAGGTGTCTCGGCTAATGTGTCTTGGCTAATGTGTCTCGGCTAATGTGTCTTGGCTAATGTGTCTTGGCTAAGGTGTCTTGGCTAAGGTGTCTTGGCTAAGGTGTCTTGGCTAAGGTGTCTTGGCTAAGGTGTCTTGGCTAAGTTGTCTTGGCTAATGTGTCTCGGCTAATGTGTCTTGGCTAAGGTGTCTTGGCTAAGGTGTCTTGGCTAATGTGTCTTGGCTAATGTGTCTTGGCTAAGGTGTCTTGGCTAAGGTGTCTCGGCTAATGTGTCTTGGCTAATGTGTCTTGGCTAAGGTGTCTTGGCTAAGGTGTCTTGGCTAAGGTGTCTTGGCTAAGGTGTCTTGGCTAAGGTGTCTTGGCTAATGTGTCTCGGCTAATGTGTCTTGGCTAATGTGTCTTGGCTAAGGTGTCTTGGCTAATGTGTCTTGGCTAATGTGTCTTGGCTTATGTGTCCTGGCTAAGGTGTCTTGGCTAAGGTGTCTTGGCTAAGGTGTCTCGGCTAATGTGTCTTGGCTAAGGTGTCTTGGCTAAGGTGTCTTGGCTAATGTGTCTCGGCTAATGTGTCTTGGCTAAGGTGTCTTGGCTAAGGTGTCTTGGCTAAGGTGTCTTGGCTAATGTGTCTTGGCTAATGTGTCTTGGCTAAGGTGTCTTGGCTAAGGTGTCTTGGTTAAGTTGTCTTGGCTAAGGTGTCTTGGCTAAGGTGTCTCGGCTAATGTGTCTTGGCTAAGGTGTCTTGGCTAATGTGTCTCGGCTAATGTGTCTTGGCTAATGTGTCTCGGCTTATGTGTCTTGGCTAAGGTGTCTTGGCTAAGGTGTCTTGGCTAATGTGTCTTGGCTAATGTGTCTCGGCTAATGTGTCTTGGCTAAGGTGTCTTGGCTTAGGTGTCTTGGCTAAGGTGTCTTGGCTAAGGTGTCTTGGCTAAGGTGTCTTGGCTAATGTGTCTCGGCTAATGGGTCTTGGCTAAGGTGTCTTGGCTAATGTGTCTTGGCTAATGTGTCTTGGCTAAGGTGTCTTGGCTAAGGTGTCTTGGCTAAGGTGTCTTGGCTAAGGTGTCTTGGCTAATATGTCTCGGCTAATGTGTCTTGGCTAAGGTGTCTTGGCTAAGGTGTCTTGGCTAATGTGTCTCAGCTAATGTGTCTTGGCTAAGGTGTCTTGGCTAAGGTGTCTTGGCTAATGTGTCTTGGCTAAGGTGTCTTGGCTAAGGTGTCTTGGCTAAGGTGTATCGGCTAATGTGTCTTGGCTTATGTGTCTTGGCTAATGTGTCTTGGCTAAGGTGTCTTGGCTAAGGTGTCTTGGCTAAGGTGTCTTGGCTAATGTGTCTCGGCTAATGTGTCTTGGCTAAGGTGTCTTGGCTTATGTGTCTCGGCTAATGTGTCTTGGCTAAGGTGTCTTGGCTAAGGTGTCTCGGCTAAGGTGTCTCGGCTAAGGTGTCTTGGCTAATGTGTCTTGGCTAATGTGTCTTGGCTAAGGTGTCTTGGCTAAGGTGTCTTGGCTAAGGTGTCTTGGCTAAGGTGTCTTGGCTAAGGTGTCTTGGCTAATGTGTCTCGGCTAATGTGTCTTGGCTAAGGTGTCTTGGCTAATGTGTTTTGGCTAATGTGTCTCGGCTAATATGTCTTGGCTAATGTGTCTTGGCTTTTGTGTCTTGGCTAAGGTGTCTTGGCTAAGGTGTCTTGGCTAAGGTGTCTTGGCTAATGTGTCTCGGCTAATGTGTCTTGGCTAAGGTGTCTTAGCTAATGTGTCTCGGCTAATGTGTCTTGGCTAATGTGTCTTGGCTAAGGTGTCTTGGCTAATGTGTCTTGGCTAAGGTGTCTTGGCTAAGGTGTCTTGGCTAAGGTGTCTTGGCTAAGGTGTCTTGGCTAAGGTGTCTTGGCTAATGTGTCTCGGCTAATGTGTCTTGGCTAATGTGTCTTGGCTAAGGTGTTTTGGCTAATGTGTCTTGGCTAAGGTGTCTTGGCTAATGTGTCTTGGCTAATATGTCTTGGCTAAGGTGTCTTGGCTAATGTGTCTAGGCTAAGGTGTCTTGGCTAAGGTGTCTCGGCTAATGTGTCTTGGCTAATGTGTCTTGGCTAAGGTGTCTTGGCTAATGTGTCTTGGCTAATGTGTCTTGGCTAAGGTGTCTTGGCTAAGGTGTCTTGGCTAAGGTGTCTTTGCTAAGGTTTCTTGGCTAATGTGTCTCGGCTAATGTGTCTTGGCTAATGTGTCTTGGCTAAGGTGTCTTGGCTAATGTGTCTCGGCTAATGTGTCTTGGCTAATGTGTCTTGGCTAAGGTGTCTTGGCTAAGGTGTCTTGGCTAAGGTGTCTTGGCTAAGGTGTCTTGGCTAATATGTCTCGGCTAATGTGTCTTGGCTAAGGTGTCTTGGCTAAGGTGTCTTGGCTAAGGTGTCTTGGCTAAGGTGTCTTGGCTAATGTGTCTTGGCTAATGTGTCTTGGCTAATGTGTCTTGGCTAATGTGTCTTGCCTAATGTGTCTCGCCTAATGTGTCTTGGCTAAGGTGTCTTGGCTAAGGTGTCTTGGCTAAGGTGTCTTGGCTAAGGTGTCTTGGCTAAGGTGTCTCGGCTAATGTGTCTTGGCTAATGTGTCTCGGCTAATGTGTCTTGGCTAAGGTGTCTTGGCTAATGTGTCTTGGCTAATGTGTCTTGGCTAAGGTGTCTTGGCTAAGGTGTCTTGGCTAAGGTGTCTTGGCTAATGTGTCTCGGCTAATATGTCTTGGCTAATGTGTCTTGGCTAATGTGTCTTGGCTAAGGTGTCTTGGCTAAGGTGTCTTGGCTAAGGTGTCTCGGCTAATGTGTCTTGGCTAATGTGTCTCGGCTAATGTGTCTTGGCTAAGGTGTCTTGGCTAATGTGTCTTGGCTAATGTGTCTTGGCTAAGGTGTCTTGGCTAAGGTGTCTTGGCTAAGGTGTCTTGGCTAATGTGTCTCGGCTAATATGTCTTGGCTAATGTGTCTTGGCTAATGTGTCTTGGCTAAGGTGTCTTGGCTAAGGTGTCTTGGCTTATGTGTCTCGGCTAATGTGTCTTGGCTAAGGTGTCTTGGCTAAGGTGTCTTGGCTAAGGTGTCTTGGCTAAGGTGGCTCGGCTTATGTGTCTCGGCTAATGTCTCTCGGCTAATGTGTCTTGGCTAATGTGTCTTGGCTAAGGTGTCTTGGCTAATGTGTCTTGGCTAATGTGTCTTGGCTAAGGTGTCTTGGCTAATGTGTCTTGGCTAAGGTGTCTTTGCTAAGGTTTCTTGGCTAATGTGTCTCGGCTAATGTGTCTTGGCTAATGTGTCTTGGCTAAGGTGTCTTGGCTAATGTGTCTCGGCTAATGTGTCTTGGCTAATGTGTCTTGGCTAAGGTGTCTTGGCTAATGTGTCTTGCCTAATGTGTCTCGGCTAATGTGTCTTGGCTAAGGTGTCTTGGCTAAGGTGTCTTGGCTAATGTGTCTCGGCTAATGTGTCTTGGCTAAGGTGTCTCGGCTAATGTGTCTTGGCTAATGTGTCTCGGCTAATGTGTCTTGGCTAAGGTGTCTTGGCTAATGTGTCTTGGCTAATGTGTCTTGGCTAAGGTGTCTTGGCTAAGGTGTCTTTGCTAAGGTGTCTTGGCTAATGTGTCTCGGCTAATATGTCTTGGCTAATGTGTCTTGGCTAATGTGTCTTGGCTAAGGTGTCTTGGCTAATGTGTCTTGGCTAATGTGTCTTGGCTTATGTGTCTCGGCTAATGTGTCTTGGCTAATGTGTCTTGGCTAATGTGTCTTGGCTAAGGTGTCTTGGCTAATGTGTCTTGGCTAATGTGTCTCGGCTAATGTGTCTTGGCTAAGGTGCCTTTGCTAAGGTGTCTTGGCTAAGGTGTCTTGGCTCAGGTGTCTCGGCTAATGTGTCTTGGCTAATGTGTCTCGGCTAATGTGTCTTGGCTAATGTGTCTTGGCTAAGGTGTCTTGGCTAATGTGTCTTGGCTAAGGTGTCTTGGCTTATGTGTCTTGGCTAAGGTGTCTTGGCTAAGGTGTGTTGGCTAATGTGTCTCGGCTAATGTGTCTCGGCTAATGTGTCTTGGCTAATGTATCTTGGCTAAGGTGTTTTGGCTAAGGTGTCTTGGCTAATGTGTCTTGGCTAAGGTGTCTTGGCTAAGGTGTCTTGGCTAAGGTGTCTTGGTTAATGTGTCTCGGCTAAAGTGTCTTGGCTAAGGTGTCTTGGCTAAGGTGTCTTGGCTAAGGTGTCTTGGCTAAGGTGTCTTGGCTAAGGTGTCTTGGCTAATGTGTCTTGGCTAATGTGTCTTGGCTAATGTGTCTCGGCTAATGTGTCTTGGCTAAGGTGTCTTGGCTAATGTGTCTCGGCTAATGTGTCTCGGCTAATGTGTCTTGGCTTATGTGTCTTGGCTAAGGTGTCTTGGCTAAGGTGTCTTGGCTAAGGTGTCTTGGCTAATGTGTCTCGGCTAATGTGTCTTGGCTAAGGTGTCTTGGCTAAGGTGTCTCGGCTAATGTGTCTTGGCTAATGTGTCTCGGCTAATGTGTCTTGGCTTATGTGTCTTGGCTAAGGTGTCTTGGCTAAGGTGTCTTGGCTAAGGTGTCTTGGCTTAGGTGTCTTGGCTAAGGTGTCTTGGCTAATGTGTCTCGGCTAATGTGTCTTGGCTAATGTGTCTTGGCTAAGGTGTCTTGGCTAATGTGTCTCGGCTAATATGTCTTGGCTAAGGTGTCTTGGCTAATGTGTCTTGGCTTATGTGTCTTGGCTAATGTGTCTTGGCTAATGTGTCTTGGCTAAGGTGTCTCGGCTAATGTGTCTTGGCTAATGTGTCTCGGCTAATGTGTCTTGGCTAATGTGTCTTGGCTAAGGTGTCTTGGCTAATGTGTCTCGGCTAATGTGTCTTGGCTAATGTGTCTTGGCTAAGGTGTCTTGGCTAAGGTGTCTTGGCTAAGGTGTCTTGGCTAATGTGTCTTGGCTAAGGTGTCTTGGCTAAGGTGTCTTGGCTAAGGTGTCTTGGCTAAGGTGTCTTGGCTAATGTGTCTCGGCTAATGTGTCTTGGCTAATGTGTCTTGGCTAAGGTGTCTTGGCTAATGTGTCATGGCTTATGTGTCGTGGCTAATGTGTCTTGGCTTATGTGTCTTGGCTAAGGTGTCTCGGCTAATGTGTCTTGGCTAATGTGTCTCGGCTAATGTGTCTTGGCTAATGTGTCTTGGCTAAGGTGTCTTGGCTAATGTGTCTCGGCTAATGTGTCTTGGCTAATGTGTCTTGGCTAAGGTGTCTTGGTTAAGGTGTCTTGGCTAAGGTGTCTTTGCTAAGGTGTCTTGGCTAATGTGTCTCGGCTAATGTGTCTTGGCTAATGTGTCTTGGCTAAGGTGTCTTGGCTAATATGTCTCGGCTAATGTGTCTTGGCTAATGTGTCTTGGCTAAGGTGTCTCGGCTAATGTGTCTTGGCTAAGGTGTCTTGGCTAATGTGTCGTGGCTAATGTGTCTCGGCTAATGTGTCTTGGCTAATGTGTCTTGGCTAAGGTGTCTTGGCTAAGGTGTCTTGGCTAAGGTGTCTTGGCTAAGGTGTCTTGGCTAAGGTGTCTTGGCTAAGGTGTCTTGGCTAATGTGTCTCGGCTAATGTGTCTTGGCTAATGTGTCTTGGCTAAGGTATTTTGGCTAATGTGTCTTGGCTAAGGTGTCTTGGCTAATGTGTCGTGGCTAATGTATCTTGGCTAAGGTGTCTTGGCTAAGGTGTCTTGGCTAAAGTGTCTTGGCTAAGGTGTCTTGGCTAAGGTGTCTTGGCTAAGGTGTCTTGGCTAATGTGTCTCGGCTAATGTGTCTTGGCTAATGTGTCTTGGCTAAGGTGTTTTGGCTAATGTGTCTTGGCTAAGGTGTCTTGGCTAATGTGTCGTTACTAATGTATCTTGGCTAAGGTGTCTTGGCTAAGGTGTCGTGGCTAAGGTGCCTTGGCTAAGGTGTCTTGGCTAAGGCGTCTTGGCTAAGGTGTCTTGGCTAAGGTGTCTTGGCTTATGTGTCTCGGCTAATGTGTCTTGGCTAAGGTGTCTTGGCTAAGGTGTCTTGGCTAAGGTGTCTTGGCTAAGGTGGCTCGGCTTATGTGTCTTGGCTAATGTCTCTCGGCTAATGTGTCTTGGCTAATGTGTCTTGGCTAAGGTGTCTTGGCTAATGTGTCTTGGCTAATGTGTCTTGGCTAAGGTGTCTTGGCTAATGTGTCTTGGCTAAGGTGTCTTTGCTAAGGTTTCTTGGCTAATGTGTTTTGGCTAATGTGTCTTGGCTAATGTGTCTTGGCTAAGGTGTCTTGGCTAATGTGTCTCGGCTAATGTGTCTTGGCTAATGTGTCTTGGCTAAGGTGTCTTGGCTAATGTGTCTTGCCTAATGTGTCTCGGCTAATGTGTCTTGGCTAAGGTGTCTTGGCTAAGGTGTCTTGGCTAAGGTGTCTTGGCTAAGGTGTCTTGGCTAAGGTGTCTCGGCTAATGTGTCTTGGCTAATGTGTCTCGGCTAATGTGTCTTGGCTAAGGTGTCTTGGCTAATGTGTCTTGGCTAATGTGTCTTGGCTAAGGTGTCTTGGCTAAGGTGTCTTGGCTAAGGTGTCTTGGCTAATGTGTCTCGGCTAATATGTCTTGGCTAATGTGTCTTGGCTAATGTGTCTTGGCTAAGGTGTCTTGGCTAAGGTGTCTTGGCTAATGTGTCTTGGCTAATGTGTCTTGGCTAATGTGTCTTGGCTAAGGTGTCTTGGCTTATGTGTCTTGGCTAATGTGTCTCGGCTAATGTGTCTTGGCTAATGTGTCTTGGCTAATGTGTCTCGGCTAATGTGTCTTGGCTAAGGTGCCTTTGCTAAGGTGTCTTGGCTAAGGTGTCTTGGCTCAGGTGTCTCGGCTAATGTGTCTTGGCTAATGTGTCTCGGCTAATGTATCTTGGCTAATGTGTCTTGGCTAAGGTGTCTTGGCTAAGGTGTCTTGGCTAAGGTGTCTTGGCTTATGTGTCTTGGCTAAGGTGTCTTGGCTAAGGTGTGTTGGCTAATGTGTCTCGGCTAATGTGTCTTGGCTAATGTATCTTGGCTAAGGTGTTTTGGCTAAGGTGTCTTGGCTAATGTGTCTTGGCTAAGGTGTCTTGGCTAAGGTGTCTTGGCTAAGGTGTCTTGGCTAATGTGTCTTGGCTAATGTGTCTCGGCTAATGTATCTTGGCTAATGTGTCTTGGCTAAGGTGTCTTGGCTAAGGTGTCTTGGCTAAGGTGTCTTGGCTTATGTGTCTTGGCTAAGGTGTCTTGGCTAAGGTGTGTTGGCTAATGTGTCTCGGCTAATGTGTCTTGGCTAATGTATCTTGGCTAAGGTGTTTTGGCTAAGGTGTCTTGGCTAATGTGTCTTGGCTAAGGTGTCTTGGCTAAGGTGTCTTGGCTAAGGTGTCTTGGCTAATGTGTCTTGGCTAATGTGTCTCGGCTAATGTATCTTGGCTAATGTGTCTTGGCTAAGGTGTCTTGGCTAAGGTGTCTTGGCTAAGGTGTCTTGGCTTATGTGTCTTGGCTAAGGTGTCTTGGCTAAGGTGTCTTGGCTAATGTGTCTCGGCTAATGTGTCTTGGCTAATGTATCTTGGCTAAGGTGTTTTGGCTAAGGTGTCTTGGCTAATGTGTCTTGGCTAAGGTGTCTTGGCTAAGGTGTCTTGGCTAAGGTGTCTTGGTTAATGTGTCTCGGCTAAAGTGTCTTGGCTAAGGTGTCTTGGCTAAGGTGTCTTGGCTAAGGTGTCTTGGCTTATGTGTCTTGGCTAAGGTGTCTTGGCTAAGGTGTCTTGGCTAAGGTGTCTTGGCTAATGTGTCTTGGCTAATGTGTCTCGGCTAATGTGTCTTGGCTAAGGTGTCTTGGCTAATGTGTCTCTGCTAATGTGTCTCGGCTAATGTGTCTTGGCTTATGTGTCTTGGCTAAGGTGTCTTGGCTAAGGTGTCTTGGCTAATGTGTCTCGGCTAATGTGTCTTGGCTAAGGTGTCTTGGCTAAGGTGTCTCGGCTAATGTGTCTTGGCTAATGTGTCTCGGCTAATGTGTCTTGGCTTATATGTCTTGGCTAAGGTGTCTTGGCTAAGGTGTCTTGGCTAAGGTGTCTTGGCTTAGGTGTCTTGGCTAAGGTGTCTTGGCTAATGTGTCTCGGCTAATGTGTCTTGGCTAATGTGTCTTGGCTAAGGTGTCTTGGCTAATGTGTCTCGGCTAATATGTCTTGGCTAAGGTGTCTTGGCTAATGTGTCTTGGCTTATGTGTCTTGGCTAATGTGTCTTGGCTAATGTGTCTTGGCTAAGGTGTCTCGGCTAATGTGTCTTGGCTAATGTGTCTCGGCTAATGTGTCTTGGCTAATGTGTCTTGGCTAAGGTGTCTTGGCTAATGTGTCTCGGCTAATGTGTCTTGGCTAATGTGTCTTGGCTAAGGTGTCTTGGCTAAGGTGTCTTGGCTAAGGTGTCTTGGCTAATGTGTCTTGGCTAAGGTGTCTTGGCTAAGGTGTCTTGGCTAAGGTGTCTTGGCTAAGGTGTCTTGGCTAATGTGTCTCGGCTAATGTGTCTTGGCTAATGTGTCTTGGCTAAGGTGTCTTGGCTAATGTGTCTTGGCTTATGTGTCTTGGCTAATGTGTCTTGGCTTATGTGTCTTGGCTAAGGTGTCTCGGCTAATGTGTCTTGGCTAATGTGTCTCGGCTAATGTGTCTTGGCTAATGTGTCTTGGCTAAGGTGTCTTGGCTAATGTGTCTCGGCTAATGTGTCTTGGCTAATGTGTCTTGGCTAAGGTGTCTTGGCTAAGGTGTCTTGGCTAAGGTGTCTTTGCTAAGGTGTCTTGGCTAATGTGTCTCGGCTAATGTGTCTTGGCTAATGTGTCTTGGCTAAGGTGTCTTGGCTAATATGTCTCGGCTAATGTGTCTTGGCTAATGTGTCTTGGCTAAGGTGTCTCGGCTAATGTGTCTTGGCTAAGGTGTCTTGGCTAATGTGTCGTGGCTAATGTGTCTTGGCTAATGTGTCTTGGCTAAGGTGTCTAGGCTAAGGTGTCTTGGCTAAGGTGTCTTGGCTAAGGTGTCTTGGCTAAGGTGTCTTGGCTAAGGTGTCTTGGCTAAGGTGTCTTGGCTAATGTGTCTCGGCTAATGTTTCTTGGCTAATGTGTCTTGGCTAAGGTGTTTTGGCTAATGTGTCTTGGCTAAGGTGTCTTGGCTAATGTGTCGTGGCTAATGTATCTTGGCTAAGGTGTCTTGGCTAAGGTGTCTTGGCTAAGGTGTCTTGGCTAAGGTGTCTTGGCTAAGGTGTCTTGGCTAAGGTGTCTTGGCTAATGTGTCTTGGCTAAAGTGTCTTGGCTAATGTGTCTTTGCTAATGTGTCTTGGCTAAGGTGTCTTGGCTAATGTGTCTTGGCTAAGGTGTCTTGGCTAAGGTGTCTTGGCTAATGTGTCTCGGCTAATGTGTCTTGGCTAATGTGTCTTGGCTAAGGTGTCTTGGCTAATGTGTCTCGGCTAATGTGTCTTGGCTAATGTGTCTTAGCTTATGTGTCTTGGCTAATGTGTCTTGGCTAAGGTGTCTTGGCTAATGTGTCTTGGCTAATGTGTCTTGGCTAAGGTGTCTCGGCTAATGTGTCTTGGCTTATGTGTCTTGGCTAAGGTGTCTTGGCTAAGGTGTCTTGGCTAAGGTGTCTTGGCTAAGGTGTCTTGGCTTAGGTGTCTTGGCTAAGGTGTCTTGGCTAATGTGTCTCGGCTAATGTGTCTTGGCTAATGTGTCTTGGCTAAGGTGTCTTGGCTAATGTGTCTCGGCTAATATGTCTTGGCTAAGGTGTCTTGGCTAATGTGTCTTGGCTTTTGTGTCTTGGCTAATGTGTCTTGGCTAATGTGTCTCGGCTAATGTGTCTCGGCTAATGTGTCTTGGCTAAGGTGCCTTGGCTAAGGTGTCTTGGCTAAGGTGTCTTGGCTAAGGTGTCTCGGCTAATGTGTCTTGGCTTATGTGTCTTGGCTAAGGTGTTTTGGCTAATGTGTCTTGGCTAATGTGTCTCGGCTAATGTGTCTCGGCTAATGTGTCTTGGCTAAGGTGTCTTGGCTAAGGTGTCTTGGCTAAGGTGTCTTGGCTAAGGTGTCTTGGCTAAGGTGTCTTGGCTAAGGTGTCTTGGCTAATGTGTCTCGGCTAAGGTGTCTTGGCTAATGTGTCTTGGCTAAGGTGTTTTGGCTAATGTGTCTTGGCTAAGGTGTCTTGGCTAATGTGTCGTGGCTAATGTGTCTTGGCTAAGGTGTCTTGGCTAAGGTGTCTTGGCTAAGGTGTCTTGGCTAAGGTGTCTTGGCTAAGGTGTCTTGGCTAATGTGTCTTGGCTAAGGTGTCTTGGCTAATGTGTCTTGGCTAATGTGTCTTGGCTAAGGTGTCTTGGCTAATGTGTCTTGGCTAAGGTGTCTTGTCTAAGGTGTCTTGGCTAATATGTCTCGCCTAATGTGTCTTGGCTAATGTGTCTTGGCTAAGGTGTCTTGGCTAATGTGTCTCGGCTAATGTGTCTTGGCTAATGTGTCTTGGCTAAGGTGTCTTGGCTAAGGTGTCTTGGCTAATGTGTCTTGGCTAATGTGTCTCGGCTAATGTGTCTTGGCTAAGGTGCCTTTGCTAAGGTGTCTTGGCTAAGGTGTCTTGGCTAAGGTGTCTCGGCTAATGTGTCTTGGCTAATGTGTCTCGGCTAATGTTTCTTGGCTAATGTGTCTTGGCTAAGGTGTCTTGGCTAATGTGTCTTGGCTAAGGTGTCTTGGCTTATGTGTCTTGGCTAAGGTGTCTTGGCTAAGGTGTCTTGGCTAATGTGTCTCGGCTAATGTTTCTTGGCTAATGTATCTTGGCTAAGGTGTTTTGGCTAAGGTGTCTTGGCTAATGTGTCTTGGCTAAGGTGTCTTGGCTAAGGTGTCTTGGCTAAGGTGTCTTGGTTAATGTGTCTCGGCTAAAGTGTCTCGGCTAATGTGTCTTGGCTAATGTGTCTTGGCTAAGGTGTCTTGGCTAAGGTGTCTTGGCAAAGGTGTCTTGGCTAAGGTGTCTTGGCTAAGGTGTCTTGGCTAAGGTGTCTCGGCTAATGTGTCTTGGCTAATGTGTCTCGGCTAATGTGTCTTGGCTAATGTGTCTTGGCTAAGGTGTCTTGGCTAAGGTGTCTTGGCAAAGGTGTCTTGGCTAAGGTGTCTTGGCTTATGTGTCTTGGCTAAGGTGTCTTGGCTAAGGTGTCTTGGCTAATGTGTCTCGGCTAATGTTTCTTGGCTAATGTATCTTGGCTAAGGTGTTTTGGCTAAGGTGTCTTGGCTAATGTGTCTTGGCTAAGGTATCTTGGCTAAGGTGTCTTGGCTAAGGTGTCTTGGTTAATGTGTCTCGGCTAAAGTGTCTTGGCTAAGGTGTCTTGGCTAAGGTGTCTTGGCTAAGGTGTCTTGGCTAAGGTGTCTTGGCTAATGTGTCTTGGCTAATGTGTCTCGGCTAATGTGTCTTGGCTAAGGTGTCTTGGCTAATGTGTCTCGGCTAATGTGTCTCGGCTAATGTGTCTTGGCTAATGTGTCTTGGCTAAGGTGTCTTGGCTAATGTGTCTCGGCTAATATGTCTTGGCTAAGGTGTCTCGGCTAATGTGTCTTGGCTTATGTGTCTTGGCTAATGTGTCTTGGCTAATGTGTCTTGGCTAAGGTGTCTCGGCTAATGTGTCTTGGCTAATGTGTCTCGGCTAATGTGTCTTGGCTAATGTGTCTTGGCTAAGGTGTCTTGGCTAAGGTGTCTTCGCTAATGTGTCTCGGCTAATGTGTCTTGGCTAAGGTGTCTTGGCTAAGGTGTCTTGGCTAAGGTGTCTCGGCTAATGTGTCTTGGCTAAGGTGTCTTGGCTAATGTGTCTTGGCTAATGTGTCTCGGCTAAGGTGTCTTGGCTAATGTGTCTTGGCTAAGGTGTTTTGGCTAATGTGTCTTGGCTAAGGTGTCTTGGCTAATGTGTCGTGGCTAATGTGTCTTGGCTAAGGTGTCTTGGCTAAGGTGTCTTGGCTAAGGTGTCTTGGCTAATGTGTCTTGGCTAAGGTGTCTTGGCTAAGGTGTCTTGGCTAATGTGTCTCGGCTAATGTGTCTTGGCTAATGTGTCTTGGCTTATGTGTCTTGGCTAAGGTGTCTCGGCTAATGTGTCTTGGCTAAGGTGTCTTGTCTAAGGTGTCTTGGCTAATGTGTCTCGCCTAATGTGTCTTGGCTAATGTGTCTTGGCTAAGGTGTCTTGGCTAATGTGTCTCGGCTAATGTGTCTTGGCTAATGTGTCTTGGCTTATGTGTCTTGGCTAAGGTGTCTTGGCTAAGGTGTCTTGGCTAAGGTGTCTTGGCTAAGGTGTCTTGGCTAAGGTGTCTCGGCTAATGTGTCTTGGCTAAGGTGTCTTGGCTAAGGTGTCTTGGCTAAGGTGTCTTGGCTAATGTGTCTCGGCTAATGTGTCTTGGCTAATGTGTCTCGGCTAATGTGTCTTGGCTAAGGTGTCTTGGCTAATGTGTCTTGGCTTATGTGTCTTGGCTAAGGTGTCTTGGCTAAGGTGTCTTGGCTAATGTGTCTTGGCTAATGTGTCTCGGCTAATGTGTCTTGGCTAAGGTGTCTTGGTTAAGGTGTCTTGGCTAAGGTGTCTTGGCTAAGGTGTCTTGGCTAAGGTGTCTCGGCTAATGTGTCTTGGCTAATGTGTCTCGGCTAATGTGTCTTGGCTAATGTGTCTTGGCTAAGGTGTCTTGGCTAATGTGTCTTGGCTAAGGTGTCTTGGCTAAAGTGTCTTGGCTAAGGTGTCTTGGCTAAGGTGTCTTGGCTAAGGTGTCTTGGCTAATGTGTCTCGGCTAATATGTCTTGGCTAATGTGTCTTGGCTAAGGTGTCTTGGCTAATGTGTCTTGGCTAAGGTGTCTTGGCTAAGGTGTCTTGGCTAAGGTGTCTTGGCTAATGTGTCTTGGCTAAGGTGTCTTGGCTAATGTGTCTTGGCTAAGGTGTCTTGGCTAAGGTGTCTTGGCTAAGGTGTCTTGGCTAAGGTGTCTTGGCTAATGTGTCTCGGCTTATATGTCTTGGCTAAGGTGTCTTGGCTTATGTGTCTTGGCTAAGGTGTCTTGGCTAAGGTGTCTTGGCTAATGTGTCTCGGCTAATGTGTCTTGGCTAATGTGCCTCGGCTAATGTGTCTTGGCTAAGGTGTCTTGGCTAATGTGTCTTGGCTAATGTGTCTTGGCTAAGGTGTCTTGGCTAAGGTGTCTTGGCTATGGTGTCTTGGCTAAGGTGTCTTGGCTAATGTGTCTCGGCGAATGTGTCTTGGCTAATGTGTCTTGGCTAAGGTGTCTTGGCTAATGTGTCTCGGCTAATGTGTCTTGGCTAAGGTGTCTTGGCTAAGGTGTCTTGGCTAATGTGTCTTGGCTAATGTGTCTTGGCTAAGATGTCTTGGCTAATGTGTCTTGGCTAATGTGTCTTGGCTAATGTGTCTTGGCTAAGGTGTCGTGGCTAATGTGTCTTGGCTAATGTGTCTTGGCTAAGGTGTCTTGGCTAATGTGTCTTGGCTAAGGTGTCTTGGCTAATGTGTCTTGGCTAATGTGTCTTGGCTAAGGTGTCTCGGCTAATGTGTCTTGGCTAAGGTGTCTTGTCTAAGGTGTCTTGGCTAATGTGTCTCGCCTAATGTGTCTTGGCTAATGTGTCTTGGCTAAGGTGTCTTGGCTAATGTGTCTCGGCTAATGTGTCTTGGCTAATGTGTCTTGGCTTATGTGTCTTGGCTAAGGTGTCTTGGCTAAGGTGTCTTGGCTAAGGTGTCTTGGCTAATGTGTCTTGGCTAAGGTGTCTTGGCTAATGTGTCTTGGCTAAGGTGTCTTGGCTAAGGTGTCTTGGCTATGGTGTCTTGGCTAAGGTGTCTTGGCTAATGTGTCTCGGCGAATGTGTCTTGGCTAATGTGTCTTGGCTAATGTGTCTTGGCTAATGTGTCTCGGCTAATGTGTCTTGGCTAAGGTGTCTTGGCTAAGGTGTCTTGACTAAGGTGTCTCGGCTTATGTATCTTTGCTAATGTGTCTCGGCTAATGTGTCTTGGCTTATGTGTCTTGGCTAAGGTGTCTTGGCTAAGGTGTCTTGGCTAAGGTGTCTTGGCTTAGGTGTCTTGGCTAAGGTGTCTTGGCTAATGTGTCTCGGCTAATGTGTCTCGGCTAATGTGTCTTGGCTAAGGTGTCTTGGCTAATGTGTCTTGACTAAGGTGTCTCGGCTTATGTGTCTTGGCTAATGTGTCTTGGCTAAGGTGTCTTGGCTAAGGTGTCTTGGTTAATGTGTCTTGGCTAAAGTGTCTTGGCTAAGGTGTCTTGGCTAAGGTGTCTTGGCTAAGGTGTCTTGGCTAATGTGTCTTGGCTAATGTGTCTCGGCTAATGTGTCTTGGCTAAGGTGTCTTGGCTAATGTGTCTCGGCTAATGTGTCTCGGCTAATGTGTCTTGGCTAAGGTGTCTTGGCTAATGTGTCTTGGCTAATGTGTCTCGGCTAATGTGTCTTGGCTAAGGTGTCTTGGCTAAGGTGTCTTGACTAAGGTGTCTCGGCTTATGTGTCTTGGCTAATGTGTCTCGGCTAATGTGTCTTGGCTTATGTGTCTTGGCTAAGGTGTTTTGGCTAATGTGTCTTGGCTAATGTGTCTCGGCTAATGTGTCTTGGCTAATGTGTCTCGGCTAATGTGTCTTGGCTAATGTGTCTTGGCTAAGGTGTCTTGGCTAAGGTGTCTTGGCAAAGGTGTCTTGGCTAAGGTGTCTTGGCTTATGTGTCTTGGCTAAGGTGTCTTGGCTAAGGTGTCTTGGCTAATGTGTCTCGGCTAATGTTTCTTGGCTAATGTATCTTGGCTAAGGTGTTTTGGCTAAGGTGTCTTGGCTAAGGTGTCTTGGCTAAGGTGTCTTGGCTAAGGTGTCTTGGCTAAGGTGTCTTGGCTAATGTGTCTCGGCTAATGTGTCTTGGCTAATGTGTCTCGGCTAATGTGTCTTGGCTAAGGTGTCTTGGCTAAGGTGTCTTGACTAAGGTGTCTCGG
This sequence comes from Anopheles funestus, assembly GCF_943734845.2. Lineage (NCBI taxonomy): Eukaryota > Metazoa > Arthropoda > Insecta > Diptera > Culicidae > Anopheles > Anopheles funestus. The sequence continues at coordinate 719,925 of NW_026045231.1, read as the reverse complement.
CTTATGTGTCTTGGCTAATGTGTCTCGGCTAATGTGTCTTGGCTTATGTGTCTTGGCTAAGGTGTTTTGGCTAATGTGTCTTGGCTAATGTGTCTCGGCTAATGTGTCTTGGCTAATGTGTCTCGGCTAATGTGTCTCGGCTAATGTGTCTTGGCTAAGGTGTCTTGGCTAATGTGTCTTGACTAAGGTGTCTCGGCTTATGTGTCTTGGCTAATGTGTCTTGGCTAAGGTGTCTTGGCTAAGGTGTCTTGGTTAATGTGTCTCGGCTAAAGTGTCTTGGCTAAGGTGTCTTGGCTAAGGTGTCTTGGCTAAGGTGTCTTGGCTAATGTGTCTTGGCTAAGGTGTCTTGGCTAATGTGTCTTGGCTAAGGTGTCTTGTCTAAGGTGTCTTGGCTAATATGTCTCGCCTAATGTGTCTTGGCTAATGTGTCTTGGCTAAGGTGTCTTGGCTAATGTGTCTCGGCTAATGTGTCTTGGCTAATGTGTCTTGGCTAAGGTGTCTTGGCTAAGGTGTCTTGGCTAATGTGTCTTGGCTAATGTGTCTCGGCTAATGTGTCTTGGCTAAGGTGCCTTTGCTAAGGTGTCTTGGCTAAGGTGTCTTGGCTAAGGTGTCTCGGCTAATGTGTCTTGGCTAATGTGTCTCGGCTAATGTGTCTTGGCTAATGTGTCTCGGCTAATGTGTCTTGGCTAAGGTGCCTTTGCTAAGGTGTCTTGGCTAAGGTGTCTTGGCTAAGGTGTCTCGGCTAATGTGTCTTGGCTAATGTGTCTCGGCTAATGTGTCTTGGCTAATGTGTCTTGGCTAAGGTGTCTTGGCTAAGGTGTCTTGGCAAAGGTGTCTTGGCTAAGGTGTCTTGGCTTATGTGTCTTGGCTAAGGTGTCTTGGCTAAGGTGTCTTGGCTAATGTGTCTCGGCTAATGTTTCTTGGCTAATGTATCTTGGCTAAGGTGTTTTGGCTAAGGTGTCTTGGCTAATGTGTCTTGGCTAAGGTGTCTTGGCTAAGGTGTCTTGGCTAAGGTGTCTTGGTTAATGAGTCTCGGCTAAAGTGTCTCGGCTAATGTGTCTTGGCTAATGTGTCTTGGCTAAGGTGTCTTGGCTAAGGTGTCTTGGCAAAGGTGTCTTGGCTAAGGTGTCTTGGCTAATGTGTCTCGGCTAATGTGTCTCGGCTAATGTGTCTTGGCTAAGGTGTCTTGGCTAATGTGTCTTGGCTAATGTGTCTCGGCTAATGTGTCTTGGCTAAGGTGTCTTGGCTAAGGTGTCTTGACTAAGGTGTCTCGGCTTATGTGTCTTGGCTAATGTGTCTCGGCTAATGTGTCTTGGCTTATGTGTCTTGGCTAAGGTGTTTTGGCTAATGTGTCTTGGCTAATGTGTCTCGGCTAATGTGTCTTGGCTAATGTGTCTCGGCTAATGTGTCTTGGCTAATGTGTCTTGGCTAAGGTGTCTTGGCTAAGGTGTCTTGGCTAAGGTGTTTTGGCTAATGTGTCTTGGCTAATGTGTCTCGGCTAATGTGTCTTGGCTAATGTGTCTCGGCTAATGTGTCTTGGCTAATGTGTCTTGGCTAAGGTGTCTTGGCTAAGGTGTCTTGGCAAAGGTGTCTTGGCTAAGGTGTCTTGGCTTATGTGTCTTGGCTAAGGTGTCTTGGCTAAGGTGTCTTGGCTAATGTGTCTCGGCTAATGTGTCTTGGCTAATGTGTCTCGGCTAATGTGTCTTGGCTAAGGTGTCTTGGCTAAGGTGTCTTGACTAAGGTGTCTCGGCTTATGTGTCTTGGCTAATGTGTCTCGGCTAATGTGTCTTGGCTTATGTGTCTTGGCTAAGGTGTTTTGGCTAATGTGTCTTGGCTAATGTGTCTCGGCTAATGTGTCTTGGCTAATGTGTCTCGGCTAATGTGTCTCGGCTAATGTGTCTTGGCTAAGGTGTCTTGGCTAATGTGTCTTGACTAAGGTGTCTCGGCTTATGTGTCTTGGCTAATGTGTCTTGGCTAAGGTGTCTTGGCTAAGGTGTCTTGGTTAATGTGTCTCGGCTAAAGTGTCTTGGCTAAGGTGTCTTGGCTAAGGTGTCTTGGCTAAGGTGTCTTGGCTAATGTGTCTTGGCTAAGGTGTCTTGGCTAATGTGTCTTGGCTAAGGTGTCTTGTCTAAGGTGTCTTGGCTAATATGTCTCGCCTAATGTGTCTTGGCTAATGTGTCTTGGCTAAGGTGTCTTGGCTAATGTGTCTCGGCTAATGTGTCTTGGCTAATGTGTCTTGGCTAAGGTGTCTTGGCTAAGGTGTCTTGGCTAATGTGTCTTGGCTAATGTGTCTCGGCTAATGTGTCTTGGCTAAGGTGCCTTTGCTAAGGTGTCTTGGCTAAGGTGTCTTGGCTAAGGTGTCTCGGCTAATGTGTCTTGGCTAATGTGTCTCGGCTAATGTGTCTTGGCTAATGTGTCTTGGCTAAGGTGTCTTGGCTAAGGTGTCTTGGCAAAGGTGTCTTGGCTAAGGTGTCTTGGCTTATGTGTCTTGGCTAAGGTGTCTTGGCTAAGGTGTCTTGGCTAATGTGTCTCGGCTAATGTTTCTTGGCTAATGTATCTTGGCTAAGGTGTTTTGGCTAAGGTGTCTTGGCTAATGTGTCTTGGCTAAGGTGTCTTGGCTAAGGTGTCTTGGCTAAGGTGTCTTGGTTAATGAGTCTCGGCTAAAGTGTCTCGGCTAATGTGTCTTGGCTAATGTGTCTTGGCTAAGGTGTCTTGGCTAAGGTGTCTTGGCAAAGGTGTCTTGGCTAAGGTGTCTTGGCTAAGGTGTCTTGGCTAAGGTGTCTCGGCTAATGTGTCTTGGCTAATGTGTCTCGGCTAATGTGTCTTGGCTAATGTGTCTTGGTTAAGGTGTCTTGGCTAAGGTGTCTTGGCAAAGGTGTCTTGGCTAAGGTGTCTTGGCTTATGTGTCTTGGCTAAGGTGTCTTGGCTAAGGTGTCTTGGCTAATGTGTCTCGGCTAATGTTTCTTGGCTAAGGTATCTTGGCTAAGGTGTTTTGGCTAAGGTGTCTTGGCTAATGTGTCTTGGCTAAGGTGTCTTGGCTAAGGTGTCTTGGCTAAGGTGTCTTGGTTAATGTGTCTCGGCTAAAGTGTCTTGGCTAAGGTGTCTTGGCTAAGGTGTCTTGGCTAAGGTGTCTTGGCTAAGGTGTCTTGGCTAATGTGTCTTGGCTAATGTGTCTCGGCTAATGTGTCTTGGCTAAGGTGTCTTGGCTAATGTGTCTCGGCTAATGTGTCTCGGCTAATGTGTCTTGGCTAATGTGTCTCGGCTAAGGTGTCTTGGCTAAGGTGTCTTGGCTAAGGTGTCTTGGCTAAGGTGTCTTGACTAAGGTGTCTCGGCTTATGTGTCTTGGCTAATGTGTCTCGGCTAATGTGTCTTGGCTTATGTGTCTTGGCTAAGGTGTCTTGGCTAAGGTGTCTTGGCTTATGTGTCTTGGCTAAGGTGTCTTGGCTAAGGTGTCTTGGCTAATGTGTCTCGGCTAATGTTTCTTGGCTAATGTATCTTGGCTAAGGTGTTTTGGCTAAGGTGTCTTGGCTAATGTGTCTTGGCTAATGTGTCTTGGCTAAGGTGTCTTGGCTAATGTGTCTTGGCTAATGTGTCTTGGCGAATGTGTCTTGGCTAATGTGTCTTGGCTAATGTGTCTTGGCTAATGTGTCTTGGCTAAGGTGTCGTGGCTAATGTGTCTTGGCTAATGTGTCTTGGCTAAGGTGTCTTGGCTAATGTGTCTTGGCTAAGGTGTCTTGGCTAATGTGTCTTGGCTAATGTGTCTTGGCTAAGGTGTCTCGGCTAATGTGTCTTGGCTAAGGTGTCTTGTCTAAGGTGTCTTGGCTAATGTGTCTCGCCTAATGTGTCTTGGCTAATGTGTCTTGGCTAAGGTGTCTTGGCTAATGTGTCTCGGCTAATGTGTCTTGGCTAATGTGTCTTGGCTTATGTGTCTTGGCTAAGGTGTCTTGGCTAAGGTGTCTTGGCTAAGGTGTCTTGGCTAATGTGTCTTGGCTAAGGTGTCTTGGCTAATGTGTCTTGGCTAAGGTGTCTTGGCTAAGGTGTCTTGGCTATGGTGTCTTGGCTAAGGTGTCTTGGCTAATGTGTCTCGGCGAATGTGTCTTGGCTAATGTGTCTTGGCTAATGTGTCTTGGCTAATGTGTCTCGGCTAATGTGTCTTGGCTAAGGTGTCTTGGCTAAGGTGTCTTGACTAAGGTGTCTCGGCTTATGTGTCTTTGCTAATGTGTCTCGGCTAATGTGTCTTGGCTTATGTGTCTTGGCTAAGGTGTCTTGGCTAAGGTGTCTTGGCTAAGGTGTCTTGGCTTAGGTGTCTTGGCTAAGGTGTCTTGGCTAATGTGTCTCGGCTAATGTGTCTCGGCTAATGTGTCTTGGCTAAGGTGTCTTGGCTAATGTGTCTTGACTAAGGTGTCTCGGCTTATGTGTCTTGGCTAATGTGTCTTGGCTAAGGTGTCTTGGCTAAGGTGTCTTGGTTAATGTGTCTCGGCTAAAGTGTCTTGGCTAAGGTGTCTTGGCTAAGGTGTCTTGGCTAAGGTGTCTTGGCTAATGTGTCTTGGCTAATGTGTCTCGGCTAATGTGTCTTGGCTAAGGTGTCTTGGCTAATGTGTCTCGGCTAATGTGTCTCGGCTAATGTGTCTTGGCTAAGGTGTCTTGGCTAATGTGTCTTGGCTAATGTGTCTCGGCTAATGTGTCTTGGCTAAGGTGTCTTGGCTAAGGTGTCTTGACTAAGGTGTCTCGGCTTATGTGTCTTGGCTAATGTGTCTCGGCTAATGTGTCTTGGCTTATGTGTCTTGGCTTAGGTGTTTTGGCTAATGTGTCTTGGCTAATGTGTCTCGGCTAATGTGTCTCGGCTAATGTGTCTTGGCTAAGGTGTCTTGGCTAAGGTGTCTTGGCTAAGGTGTCTTGGCTAAGGTGTCTTGGCTAAGGTGTCTTGGCTAAGGTGTCTTGGCTAAGGTGTCTTGGCTAATGTGTCTCGGCTAAGGTGTCTTGGCTAATGTGTCTTGGCTAAGGTGTTTTGGCTAATGTGTCTTGGCTAAGGTGTCTTGGCTAATGTGTCTTGGCTAAGGTGTCTTGGTTAATGTGTCTCGGCAAAAGTGTCTTGGCTAAGGTGTCTTGGCTAATGTGTCTTGGCTAAGGTGTCTTGGCTAAGGTGTCTTGACTAAGGTGTCTCGGCTTATGTGTCTTGGCTAATGTGTCTCGGCTAATGTGTCTTGGCTTATGTGTCTTGGCTAAGGTGTTTTGGCTAATGTGTCTTGGCTAATGTGTCTCGGCTAATGTGTCTCGGCTAATGTGTCTTGGCTAAGGTGTCTTGGCTAAGGTGTCTTGGCTAAGGTGTCTTGGCTAAGGTGTCTTGGCTAAGGTGTCTTGGCTAAGGTGTCTTGGCTAAGGTGTCTTGGCTAATGTGTCTCGGCTAAGGTGTCTTGGCTAATGTGTCTTGGCTAAGGTGTTTTGGCTAATGTGTCTTGGCTAAGGTGTCTTGGCTAATGTGTCGTGGCTAATGTGTCTTGGCTAAGGTGTCTTGGCTAAGGTGTCTTGGCTAAGGTGTCTTGGCTAAGGTGTCTTGGCTAAGGTGTCTTGGCTAATGTGTCTTGGCTAAGGTGTCTTGGCTAATGTGTCTTGGCTAATGTGTCTTGGCTAAGGTGTCTTGGCTAATGTGTCTTGGCTAAGGTGTCTTGTCTAAGGTGTCTTGGCTAATATGTCTCGCCTAATGTGTCTTGGCTAATGTGTCTTGGCTAAGGTGTCTTGGCTAATGTATCTCGGCTAATGTGTCTTGGCTAATGTGTCTTGGCTAAGGTGTCTTGGCTAAGGTGTCTTGGCTAATGTGTCTTGGCTAATGTGTCTCGGCTAATGTGTCTTGGCTAAGGTGCCTTTGCTAAGGTGTCTTGGCTAAGGTGTCTTGGCTAAGGTGTCTCGGCTAATGTGTCTTGGCTAATGTGTCTCGGCTAATGTGTCTTGGCTAATGTGTCTTGGCTAAGGTGTCTTGGCTAAGGTGTCTTGGCAGTAGTTATAGCTGGAGACTTCAATGCCTGGGCGGTTGAATGGGGAAGTAGACGGACGAACACCAGAGGAGACGCGGTGCTAGAAAGCCTTGCTCGACTGGATGTTGTTTTGGGAAACGTAGGTTCTACTCCCACGTTTAGTAGAAATGATAGGACTTCGATTATAGACATCACGTTCTGTAGCCCAATCCTAGCGCGACATCTGAACTGGAGAGTGAGCGAAGCGTACACTCTCAGCGACCATCGAGTTGTCCGATACGCTGCCATCAGAAGGAGCATGCCAACGACAGTGTATACTAACGGCACCCTAGGTTGGAAAATCCAGTTTTTCGACGAGGAGCTGTTCAAGGAGGCGTTAGCCTTTGGTGGCTTCGCAGATGCGCGCAGCGTGCACGAACTAGCAGCTGGGTTGACTGATGCTTGCGATGCGACAATGCCGAGGAGAAAAGCCTCCAGCTGTAAGCGAAACCCTGCCTATTGGTGGAACGCTTCTATCGCGACACTACGGGCCAGGTGCATAGCAGTACGCCGGAAATTACAGCGGGAGAGACGTATTGGAAACCGAGATCAACTGCGAGCAGCATACGTCACGGCCAGGTCTGATCTGAAGAGAGCAATTAAAGACAGTAAGAGGAGATGCTTCCTGGAGCTTAGTGCTGAAATTGCTCGGAAGCCCTGGGGTTTTGCCTACAAGACAGTGATGCAGAAGGTGAAAACTCGCCAAGAGCCTGTGGAACGATGTCCCATGAGACTTAAAAGGATCATTGGGAATTTGTTCCCCACTCATGACGCTCCAGAACTGTACACTACCTTCAGAACTTCAGAAAAAGAGATTGAGCCAATAACTGAAGACGAAATTCTACGGATTGCCGACCGTCTTAAACCTGGGAAAGCACCTGGCCCGGATGGCATTCCAAACGAAGCAGTCAAAGTAGCCATGAGAGCTTTCCCGAAAGTGTTCCAGATTGTACTCCAGGACACACTGAAGTCAGGCCAATTCCCGTCGACGTGGAAACAGCAGAAGCTGGTGCTAATACCAAAACCAGGAAAGCAGCCGGGCGACCCATCAGCTCTAAGGCCTTTGGGGCTCACAGATTCCCTGGCTAAGGTACAGGAAATTCCAATTCTGGATCGCCTGACAGTGCACACGGAAGGTCCGCTTGGACTTTCTAAGCGGCAGTTTGGATTTCGGAAGAAGCGCTCAACAGTCGACGCAATGTTGGCAGTGCTGGAGACGGGATATGCTGCGTTTCGGAGAAAAAGGTCCGGTGCACGTTACTGCGCGTTGATTACAATCGATGTAAAAAACGCCTTTAACAGTGCTAGCTGGGAGGCAATTGCTGCTGGGTTGGAGCGCATGGAGGTTCCCCCGTACTTGTGCAGGCTCTTGAGTAATTATCTTCAAGGACGGGTGCTACAATATGACACGGAGGAAGGAGTCCGGACAACCTCGATTACGGCAGGCGTCCCACAGGGATCAGTTTTAGGACCCACTCTGTGGAACGTCATGTATGACGGGGTGCTGACTCTCGCACTGCCACCAGGAGCTCAATTGATCGGGTTTGCAGATGACATCGCCCTTACAATAACCGGCGAAACGATTGAGGAGATCGAGATGCTGGCAACGGACGCAGTCAACAGGATTGATAGGTGGATGAGAGGGGTAAAGCTGCAAATTGAGCACGCGAAGACGAAGTTTATAGTCATCAGCAGCCACAGGGAAGTACAGAAAGCTACGATATTGGTTGGCTCGCACCACATTGAGTCTACCAGATATCTAAAATATCTCGGAGTCATAATCGACGATCGGCTGAACTTCAAGCAGCACCTCGTAGAAGTGTGTGGGAAGGCTATGAAGACCGCAAATATGATGGCAACATTCATGCCAAATATAGGTGGACCAAGCAGCAACATTAGGCGCCTACACGCTAATGTAGCTACGTCCGTAGTGAGGTACGGAGCCCCGGCGTGGGCACACATCATGTCGGCGAAGCAGAACCGGAAAGCTGTGGATAAGGTACACAGACGATTGGTCATGCGTGTTACCAGTGCGTATCGTACCATATCGTATGATGCGGTATGCGTAATTGCGGGAATCATGCCGCTCTACATCACCCTTGAAGAAGACGCGAAGAACTTCCGCAACGCACGCTCGGGGGAACCTCTTGCTGATGGAGCAGTTAAGTCGGAGTCAAAGAGGAAATGGCAGGTGGCTTGGAGCAACTCGGCGAAAGGGAGATGGACCTATTCCTTGATCCCCGACGTTGAAACGTGGCTGGGAAGGAAACATGGCGAAGTGAACTTCTTCGTCACACAATTTCTCTCCGGTCATGGCTGTTTCAGGAACTACCTGCATAGATTCCGACATGCCGCTTCACCACGATGCCCAGCATGCGGGGACGTAGATGAGACAGCTGAACACGTTTTGTTCTACTGTCCTAGATTCGCTGAGGAGCGCCGGCAATTGAGCGACAAGTGCGGAACGGCAGTGAACGCGTCGAACATCCTGCAAGTGATGTTGCAGAGTGCAGATCTGTGGAAGGCAGCTGAAACGGCGATGCGATCGATTCTGGTGAAACTGCAGAAACAGTGGCGACAAGATCAACGGTTTGGTCTCGCATGAGTGTGTGCTGTGCTGTGTATGTGATGTCCAGTGTTGTGTTGTGTTGTGAAAAAAAAAAAAAAAAAAAAAAAAAAAAAAACAAAAGTGTTGGTTGTTGGTAGCGCGTATCATAAGACAGACTGAGTGCCACAGCACTGCCCCTCCCATGAAGTAATACCGCGAGGTGATTCCGTGGGAGGGTGCACAGGGTTCAAGGAGAGTTTTTTACTGGGTAAAAATCCCATGTCCCCCATTGTGGGTGTCTTTCGAAGATTTTAAACTCCTTGTAAAAAAAAAAAAAAAAAAAAAAAAAAAAAAAAAAAGGTGTCTTGGCAAAGGTGTCTTGGCTAAGGTGTCTTGGCTTATGTGTCTTGGCTAAGGTGTCTTGGCTAAGGTGTCTTGGCTAATGTGTCTCGGCTAATGTTTCTTGGCTAATGTATCTTGGCTAAGGTGTTTTGGCTAAGGTGTCTTGGCTAATGTGTCTTGGCTAAGGTGTCTTGGCTGAGGTGTCTTGGCTAAGGTGTCTTGGTTAATGAGTCTCGGCTAAAGTGTCTCGGCTAATGTGTCTTGGCTAATGTGTCTTGGCTAAGGTGTCTTGGCTAAGGTGTCTTGGCAAAGGTGTCTTGGCTAAGGTGTCTTGGCTAAGGTGTCTTGGCTAAGGTGTCTCGGCTAATGTGTCTTGGCTAATGTGTCTCGGCTAATGTGTCTTGGCTAATGTGTCTTGGCTAAGGTGTCTTGGCTAAGGTGTCTTGGCAAAGGTGTCTTGGCTAAGGTGTCTTGGCTTATGTGTCTTGGCTAAGGTGTCTTGGCTAAGGTGTCTTGGCTAATGTGTCTCGGCTAATGTTTCTTGGCTAATGTATCTTGGCTAAGGTGTTTTGGCTAAGGTGTCTTGGCTAATGTGTCTTGGCTAAGGTGTCTTGGCTAAGGTGTCTTGGCTAAGGTGTCTTGGTTAATGTGTCTCGGCTAAAGTGTCTTGGCTAAGGTGTCTTGGCTAAGGTGTCTTGGCTAAGGTGTCTTGGCTAAGGTGTCTTGGCTAATGTGTCTTGGCTAATGTGTCTCGGCTAATGTGTCTTGGCTAAGGTGTCTTGGCTAATGTGTCTCGGCTAATGTGTCTCGGCTAATGTGTCTTGGCTAATGTGTCTCGGCTAAGGTGTCTTGGCTAAGGTGTCTTGGCTAAGGTGTCTTGCTAAGGTGTCTTGACTAAGGTGTCTCGGCTTATGTGTCTTGGCTAATGTGTCTCGGCTAATGTGTCTTGGCTTATGTGTCTTGGCTAAGGTGTCTTGGCTAAGGTGTCTTGGCTTATGTGTCTTGGCTAAGGTGTCTTGGCTAAGGTGTCTTGGCTAATGTGTCTCGGCTAATGTTTCTTGGCTAATGTATCTTGGCTAAGGTGTTTTGGCTAAGGTGTCTTGGCTAATGTGTCTTGGCTAAGGTGTCTTGGCTAAGGTGTCTTGGCTAAGGTGTCTTGGTTAATGTGTCTCGGCTAAAGTGTCTTGGCTAAGGTGTCTTGGCTAAGGTGTCTTGGCTAAGGTGTCTTGGCTAAGGAGTCTTGGCTAATGTGTCTTGGCTAATGTGTCTCGGCTAATGTGTCTTGGCTAAGGTGTCTTGGCTAATGTGTCTCGGCTAATGTGTCTCGGCTAATGTGTCTTGGCTAAGGTGTCTTGGCTAATGTGTCTTGGCTAATGTGTCTCGGCTAATCTGTCTTGGCTAAGGTGTCTTGGCTAAGGTGTCTTGACTAAGGTGTCTCGGCTTATGTGTCTTGGCTAATGTGTCTCGGCTAATGTGTCTTGGCTTATGTGTCTTGGCTAAGGTGTTTTGGCTAATGTGTCTTGGCTAATGTGTCTCGGCTAATGTGTCTCGGCTAATGTGTCTTGGCTAAGGTGTCTTGGCTAAGGTGTCTTGGCTAAGGTGTCTTGGCTAAGGTGTCTTGGCTAATGTGTCTTGGCTAATGTGTCTCGGCTAATGTGTCTTGGCTAAGGTGTCTTGGTTAAGGTGTCTTGGCTAAGGTGTCTTGGCTAAGGTGTCTTGGCTAAGGTGTCTTGGCTAATGTGTCGTGGCTAATGTGTCTTGGCTAAGGTGTCTTGGCTAATGTGTCTTGGCTAAGGTGTCTTGGCTAATGTGTCTTGGCTAATGTGTCTTGGCTAAGGTGTCTTGGCTAATGTGTCTTGGCTAAGGTGTCTTGTCTAAGGTGTCTTGGCTAATGTGTCTCGCCTAATGTGTCTTGGCTAATGTGTCTTGGCTAAGGTGTCTTGGCTAATGTGTCTCGGCTAATGTGTCTTGGCTAATGTGTCTTGGCTAAGGTGTCTTGGCTAAGGTGTCTTGGCTAATGTGTCTTGGCTAATGTGTCTCGGCTAATGTGTCTTGGCTAAGGTGCCTTTGCTAAGGTGTCTTGGCTAAGGTGTCTTGGCTAAGGTGTCTCGGCTAATGTGTCTCGGCTAAAGTGTCTTGGCTAAGGTGTCTTGGCTAAGGTGTCTTGGCTAAGGTGTCTTGGCTAAGGTGTCTTGGCTAATGTGTCTTGGCTAATGTGTCTCGGCTAATGTGTCTTGGCTAAGGTGTCTTGGCTAATGTGTCTCGGCTAATGTGTCTCGGCTAATGTGTCTTGGCTAAGGTGTCTTGGCTAATGTGTCTTGGCTAATGTGTCTCGGCTAATGTGTCTTGGCTAAGGTGTCTTGGCTAAGGTGTCTTGACTAAGGTGTCTCGGCTTATGTGTCTTGGCTAATGTGTCTCGGCTAATGTGTCTTGGCTTATGTGTCTTGGCTAAGGTGTCTTGGCTAAGGTGTCTTGGCTAAGGTGTCTTGGCTTAGGTGTCTTGGCTAAGGTGTCTTGGCTAATGTGTCTCGGCTAATGTGTCTTGGCTAATGTGTCTTGGCTAAGGTGTCTTGGCTAATGTGTCTCGGCTAATATGTCTTGGCTAAGGTGTCTTGGCTAATGTGTCTTGGCTTATGTGTCTTGGCTAATGTGTCTTGGCTAATGTGTCTTGGCTAAGGTGTCTCGGCTAATGTGTCTTGGCTAATGTGTCTCGGCTAATGTGTCTTGGCTAATGTGTCTTGGCTAAGGTGTCTTGGCTAAGGTGTCTTGGCTAATGTGTCTCGGCTAATGTGTCTTGGCTAAGGTGTCTTGGCTAAGGTGTCTTGGTTAAGGTGTCTTGGCTAAGGTGTCTTGGCTAAGGTGTCTCGGCTAATGTGTCTTGGCTAAGGTGTCTTGGCTAATGTGTCTTGGCTAATGTGTCTCGGCTAAGGTGTCTTGGCTAATGTGTCTTGGCTAAGGTGTTTTGGCTAATGTGTCTTGGCTAAGGTGTCTTGGCTAATGTGTCGTGGCTAATGTGTCTTGGCTAAGGTGTCTTGGCTAAGGTGTCTTGGCTAAGGTGTCTTGGCTAATGTGTCTTGGCTAAGGTGTCTTGGCTAATGTGTCTTGGCTAATGTGTCTTGGCTAAGGTGTCTCGGCTAATGTGTCTTGGCTAAGGTGTCTTGTCTAAGGTGTCTTGGCTAATGTGTCTCGCCTAATGTGTCTTGGCTAATGTGTCTTGGCTAAGGTGTCTTGGCTAATGTGTCTCGGCTAATGTGTCTTGGCTAAGGTGTCTTGGCTAAGGTGTCTCGGCTAATGTGTCTTGGCTAAGGTGTCTTGGCTAAGGTGTCTTGGCTAAGATGTCTTGGCTAAGGTGTCTTGGCTAAGGTGTCTCGGCTAATGTGTCTTGGCTAATGTGTCTCGGCTAATGTGTCTTGGCTAAGGTGTCTTGGCTAATGTGTCTTGGCTTATGTGTCTTGGCTAAGGTGTCTTGGCTAAGGAGTCTTGGCTAATGTGTCTTGGCTAATGTGTCTAGGCTAATGTGTCTTGGCTAAGGTGTCTTGGTTAAGGTGTCTTGGCTAAGGTGTCTTGGCTAAGGTGTCTTGGCTAAGGTGTCTCGGCTAATGTGTCTTGGCTAATGTGTCTCGGCTAATGTGTCTTGGCTAATGTGTCTTGGCTAAGGTGTCTTGGCTAATGTGTCTTGGCTAAGGTGTCTTGGCTAAAGTGTCTTGGCTAAGGTGTCTTGGCTAAGGTGTCTTGGCTAAGGTGTCTTGGCTAATGTGTCTCGGCTAATATGTCTTGGCTAATGTGTCTTGGCTAATGTGTCTTGGCTAATGTGTCTTGGCTAAGGTGTCTTGGCTAAGGTGTCTTGGCTAAGGTGTCTTGGCTAAGGTGTCTTGGCTAAGGTGTCTTGGCTAATGTGTCTTGGCTAAGGTGTCTTGGCTAAGGTGTCTTGGCTAAGGTGTCTTGGCTAAGGTGTCTTGGCTAATGTGTCTCGGCTTATATGTCTTGGCTAAGGTGTCTTGGCTTATGTGTCTTGGCTAAGGTGTCTTGGCTAAGGTGTCTTGGCTAAGGTGTCTCGGCTAATGTGTCTTGGCTAATGTGCCTCGGCTAATGTGTCTTGGCTAAGGTGTCTTGGCTAATGTGTCTTGGCTAATGTGTCTTGGCTAAGGTGTCTTGGCTAAGGTGTCTTGGCTATGGTGTCTTGGCTAAGGTGTCTTGGCTATGGTGTCTCGGCGAATGTGTCTTGGCTAATGTGTCTTGGCTAAGGTGTCTTGGCTAATGTGTCTCGGCTAATGTGTCTTGGCTAATGTGTCTTGGCTAAGGTGTCTTGGCTAATGTGTCTTGGCTAATGTGTCTTGGCGAATGTGTCTTGGCTAATGTGTCTTGGCTAATGTGTCTTGGCTAATGTGTCTTGGCTAAGGTGTCTTGGCTAATGTGTCTTGGCTAATGTGTGTCGGCTAATGTGTCTTGGCTAATGTGTCTTGGCTTATGTGTCTTGGCTAAGGTGTCTTGGCTAAGGTGTCTTTGCTAAGGTTTCTTGGCTTATGTGTCTCGGCTAATGTGTCTTGGCTAATGTGTCTTGGCTAAGGTGTCTTGGCTAATGTGTCTCGGCTAATGTGTCTTGGCTAATGTGTCTTGGCTAAGGTGTCTTGGCTAATGTGTCTTGGCTAATGTGTCTCGGCTAATGTGTCTTGGCTGAGGTGTCTTGGCTAAGGTGTCTTGGCTAAGGTGTCTTGGCTAAGGTGTCTTGGCTAAGGTGTCTTGGCTAAGGTGTCTCGGCTAATGTGTCTTGGCTAATGTGTCTCGGCTAATGTGTCTTGGCTAAGGTGTCTTGGCTAATGTGTCTTGGCTAATGTGTCTTGGCTAAGGTGTCTTGGCTAAGGTGTCTTGGCTAAGGTGTCTTGGCTATTGTGTCTTGGCTAAGGTGTCTTGGCTAATGTGTCTCGGCTAATGTGTCTTGGCTAAGGTGTCTTGGCTTATGTGTCTTAGCTAAGGTGTCTTGGCTAATGTGTCTTGGCTAATGTGTCTTGGCTAAGGTGTCTTGGCTAATGTGTCTCGGCTAATGTGTCTTGGCTAATGTGTCTTGGCTAATGTGTCTTGGCTAAGGTGTCTTGGCTAATGTGTCTTGGCTAATGTGTCTCGGCTAATGTGTCTTGGCTAAGGTGCCTTTGCTAAGGTGTCTTGGCTAAGGTGTCTTGGCTAAGGTGTCTTGGCTAAGGTGTCTCGGCTAATGTGTCTTGGCTAATGTGTCTCGGCTAATGTGTCTTGGCTAATGTGTCTTGGCTAAGGTGTCTTGGCTAAGGTGTCTTGGCTAAGGTGTCTTGGCTTATATGTCTTGGCTAAGGTGTCTTGGCTAAGGTGTCTTGGCTAATGTGTCTCGGCTAATGTGTCTTGGCTAATGTATCTTGGCTAAGGTGTTTTTGCTAAGGTGTCTTGGCTAATGTGTCTTGGCTAATGTGTCTTGGCTAAGGTGTCTTGGCTAAGGTGTCTTGGTTAATGTGTCTCGGCTAAAGTGTCTTGGCTAAGGTGTCTTGGCTAAAGTGTCTTGGCTAAGGTGTCTTGGCTAATGTGTCTCGGCTAATGTGTCTTGGCTAAGGTGTCTTGGCTAATGTGTCTCGGCTAATGTGTCTCGGCTAATGTGTCTTGGCTAAGGTGTCTTGGCTAAGCTGTCTTGGCTAATGTGTCTCGGCTAATGTGTCTTGGCTAAGGTGTCTTGGCTAAGGTGTCTTGGCTAAGGTGTCTCGGCTAATGTGTCTTGGCTAATGTGTCTCGGCTAATGTGTCTTGGCTTATGTGTCTTGGCTAAGGTGTCTTGGCTAAGGTGTCTTGGCTAAGGTGTCTTGGCTTAGGTGTCTTGGCTAAGGTGTCTTGGCTAATGTGTCTCGGCTAATGTGTCTTGGCTAAGGTGTCTTGGCTAATGTGTCTCGGCTTATGTGTCTTGGCTAATGTGTCTTGGCTAATGTGTCTCGGCTAATGTGTCTTGCCTAATGTGTCTCGGCTAATGTGTCTTGGCTAAGGTGTCTTGGCTAAGGTGTCTTGGCTAAGGTGTCTTGGCTAAGGTGTCTTGGCTAAGGTGTCTCGGCTAATGTGTCTTGGCTAATGTGTCTCGGCTAATGTGTCTTGGCTAAGGTGTCTTGGCTAATGTGTCTTGGCTAATGTGTCTTGGCTAAGGTGTCTTGGCTAAGGTGTCTTGGCTAAGGTGTCTTGGCTAATGTGTCTCGGCTAATATGTCTTGGCTAATGTGTCTTGGCTAATGTGTCTTGGCTAAGGTGTCTTGGCTAAGGTGTCTTGGTTAATGTGTCTCGGCTAATGTGTCTTGGCTAAGGTGTCTTGGCTAAGGTGTCTTGGCTAATGTGTCTCGGCTAATGTGTCTTGGCTAATGTGTCTTGGCTAATGTGTCTTGGCTTATGTGTCTTGGCTAATGTGTCTTGGCTAAGGTGTCTTGGCTAATGTGTCTCGGCTAATGTGTCTTGGCTAAGGTGCCTTTTCTAAGGTGTCTTGGCTAAGGTGTCTTGGCTAAGGTGTCTTGGCTTAGGTGTCTTGGCTAAGGTGTCTTGGCTAATGTGTCTTGGCTAATGTGTCTTGGCTAAGGTGTCTTGGCTAAGGTGTCTTGGCTAAGGTGTCTTGGCTAAGGTGTCTTGGCTTATGTGTCTTGGCTAAGGTGTCTTGGCTAATGTGTCTTGGCTAATGTGTCTCGGCTAATGTGTCTTGGCTAATGTATCTTGGCTAAGGTGATTTGGCTAAGGTGTCTTGGCTAATGTGTCTTGACTAAGGTGTCTTGGCTAAGGTGTCTTGGCTAAGGTGTCTTGGTTAATGTGTCTCGGCTAAAGTGTCTTGGCTAAGGTGTCTTGGCTAAGGTGTCTTGGCTAAGGTGTCTTGGCTAAGGTGTCTTGGCTAAGGTGTCTTGGCTAAGGTGTCTTGGCTAATGTGTCTTGGCTAATGTGTCTCGGCTAATGTGTCTTGGCTAAGGTGTCTTGGCTAATGTGTCTCGGCTAATGTGTCTCGGCTAATGTGTCTTGGCTTATGTGTCTTGGCTAAGGTGTCTTGGCTAAGGTGTCTTGGCTAATGTGTCTCGGCTAATGTGTCTTGGCTAAGGTGTCTTGGCTAAGGTGTCTCGGCTAATGTGTCTTGGCTAATGTGTCTTGGCTAATGTGTCTTGGCTAATGTGTCTTGGCTTATGTGTCTTGGCTAAGGTGTCTTGGCTAAGGTGTCTTGGCTAAGGTGTCTTGGCTAAGGTGTCTTGGCTTAGGTGTCTTGGCTAAGGTGTCTTGGCTAATGTGTCTCGGCTAATGTGTCTTGGCTAATGTGTCTTGGCTAAGGTGTCTTGGCTAATGTGTCTCGGCTAATATGTCGTGGCTAAGGTGTCTTGGCTAATGTGTCTTGGCTTATGTGTCTTGGCTAATGTGTCTTGGCTAATGTGTCTTGGCTAAGGTGTCTCGGCTAATGTGTCTTGGCTAATGTGTCTTGGCTAATGTGTCTTGGCTAATGTGTCTTGGCTAAGGTGTCTTGGCTAATGTGTCTCGGCTAATGTGTCTTGGCTAATGTGTCTTGGCTAATGTGTCTTTGCTAATGTGTCTTGGCTAAGGTGTCTTGGCTAAGGTGTCTTGGCTAATGTGTCTTGGCTAAGGTGTCTTGGCTAATGTGTCTCGGCTAATGTGTCTTGGCTAATGTGTCTTGGCTAAGGTGTTTTGGCTAATGTGTCTTGGCTAAGGTGTCTTGGCTAATGTGTCGTGGCTAATGTGTCTCGGCTAATGTGTCTTGGCTAATGTGTCTTGGCTAAGGTGTCTTGGCTAAGGTGTCTTGGCTAAAGTGTCTTGGCTAAGGTGTCTTGGCTAAGGTGTCTTGGCTAAGGTGTCTTGGCTAAAGTGTCTTGGCTAATGTGTCTCGGCTAATGTGTCTTGGCTAATGTGTCTTGGCTAAGGTGTTTTGGCTAATGTGTCTTGGCTAAGGTGTCTTGGCTAATGTGTCGTGGCTAATGTATCTTGGCTAAGGTGTCTTGGCTAAGGTGTCTTGGCTAAGGTGTCTTGGCTAATGTGTCTTGGCTAAGGTGTCTTGGCTAATGTGTCTTTGCTAATGTGTCTTGGCTAAGGTGTCTTGGCTAAGGTGTCTTGGCTAAGGTGTCTTGGCTAAGGTGTCTTGGCTAATGTGTCTCGGCTAATGTGTCTTGGCTAATGTGTCTTGGCTAAGGTGTCTTGGCTAATGTGTCTTGGCTAATGTGTCTTGGCTAATGTGTCTTGGCTAAGGTGTCTTGGCTAAGGTGTCTTGACTAAGATGTCTTAGCTAATGTGTCTTGGCTAAGGTGTCTTGGCTAATGTGTCTTGGCTAATGTGTCTTGGCTAAGGTGTCTTGGCTAATGTGTCTTGGCTAAGGTGTCTTGGCTAATGTGTCTTGGCTAAGGTGTCTTGGCTAATGTGTCTCGGCTTATATGTCTTGGCTAATGTGTCTTGGCTAAGGTGTCTTTGCTAAGGTGTCTTGGCTAAGGTGTCTTGGCTAATGTGTCTCGGCTAATGTGTCTTGGCTAATGTGCCTCGGCAAATGTGTCTTGGCTAAGGTGTCTTGGCTAATGTGTCTTGGCTAATGTGTCTTGGCTAAGGTGTTTTGGCTAAGGTGTCTTGGCTAATGTGTCTTGGCTAAGGTGTCTTGGCTAATGTGTCTCGGCGAATGTGTCTCGGCTAATGTGTCTTGGCTAAGGTGTCTTGGCTAATGTGTCTTGGCTAATGTGTCTTGGCTAATGTGTCTTGGCTTATGTGTCTTGGCTAAGGTGTCTTGGCTAAGGTGTCTTGGCTAAGGTGTCTTGGCTAATGTGTCTTGGCTAATGTGTCTTGGCTAATGTGTCTTGGCTAAGGTGTCTCGGCTAATGTGTCTTGGCTAATGTGTCTTGGCTAATGTGTCTTGGCTAATGTGTCTTGGCTTATGTGTCTTGGCTAAGGTGTCTTGGCTAAGGTGTCTTTGCTAATGTGTCTCGGCTAATGTGTCTTGGCTAATGTGTCTTGGCTAAGGTGTCTTGGCTAATGTGTCTTGGCTAATGTGTCTTGGCTAATGTGTCTTGGCTAAGGTGTTTTGGCTAAGGTGTCTTGGCTAATGTGTCTTGGCTAAGGTGTCTTGGCTAATGTGTCTCGGCGAATGTGTCTCGGCTAATGTGTCTTGGCTAAGGTGTCTTGGCTAATGTGTCTTGGCTAATGTGTCTTGGCTAATGTGTCTTGGCTTATGTGTCTTGGCTAAGGTGTCTTGGCTAAGGTGTCTTGGCTAAGGTGTCTTGGCTAATGTGTCTTGGCTAATGTGTCGTGGCTAATGTATCTTGGCTAAGGTGTCTCGGCTAATGTGTCTTGGCTAATGTGTCTTGGCTAATGTGTCTTGGCTAATGTGTCTTGGCTAATGTGTCTTGGCTTATGTGTCTTGGCTAAGGTGTCTTGGCTAAGGTGTCTTTGCTAATGTGTCTCGGCTAATGTGTCTTGGCTAATGTGTCTTGGCTAAGGTGTCTTGGCTAATGTGTCTCGGCTAATGTGTCTTGACTAATGTGTCTTGGCTAAGGTGTCATGGCTAATGTGTCTTGGCTAATGTGTCTCGGCTAATGTGTCTTGGCTGAGGTGTCTTGGCTAAGGTGTCTTGGCTAAGGTGTCTAGGCTAAGGTGTCTTGGCTAAGGTGTCTTGGCTAAGGTGTCTCGGCTAATGTGTCTTGGCTAATGTGTCTCGGCTAATGTGTCTTGGCTAAGGTGTCTTGGCTAATGTGTCTTGGCTAAGGTGTCTTTGCTAAGGTGTCTTGGCTAAGGTGTCTTGGCTAATGTGTCTTGGCTAAGGTGTCTTGGCTAATGTGTCTCGGCTAATGTGTCTTGGCTAATGTGTCTTGGCTTATGTGTCTTGGCTAAGGTGTCTTGGCTAATGTGTCTTGGCTAATGTGTCTCGGCTAATGTGTCTTGGCTAAGGTGTCTTGGCTAAGGTGTCTCGGCTAATGTGTCTTGGCTAATGTGTCTTGGCTAAGGTGTCTTGGCTAAGGTGTCTTGGCTAATGTGTCTTGGCTAAGGTGTCTCGGCTAATGTGTCTTGGCTAAGGTGCCTTTGCTAAGGTGTCTTGGCTAAGGTGTCTTGGCTAAGGTGTCTCGGCTAATGTGTCTTGGCTAATGTGTCTCGGCTAATGTGTCTTGGCTAATGTGTCTTGGCTAAGGTGTCTTGGCTAAGGTGTCTTGGCTAAGGTGTCTTGGCTAAGGTGTCTTGGCTTATGTGTCTTGGCTAAGGTGTCTTGGCTAAGGTGTCTTGGCTAATGTGTCTCGGCTAATGTTTCTTGGCTAATGTATCTTGGCTAAGGTGTTTTGGCTAATGTGTCTTGGCTAAGGTGTCTTGGCTAAGGTGTCTTGGCTAAGGTGTCTTGGTTAATGTGTCTCGGCTAAAGTGTCTTGGCTAAGGTGTCTTGGCTAAGGTGTCTTGGCTAAGGTGTCTTGGCTAAGGTGTCTTGGCTAAGGTGTCTTGGCTAATGTGTCTTGGCTAATGTGTCTTGGCTAATGTGTCTTGGCTAAGGTGTCTTGGCTAATGTGTCTCGGCTAATGTGTCTCGGCTAATGTGTCTTGGCTAAGGTGTCTTGGCTAAGGTGTCTTGGCTAATGTATCTCGGCTAATGTGTCTTGGCTAAGGTGTCTTGGCTAAGGTGTCTTGGCTAAGGTGTCTCGGCTAATGTGTCTTGGCTAATGTGTCTCGGTTAATGTGTCTTGGCTTATGTGTCTTGGCTAAGGTGTCTTGGCTAAGGTGTCTTGGCTAAGGTGTCTTGGCTAAGGTGTCTTGGCTTAGGTGTCTTGGCTAAGGTGTCTTGGCTAATGTGTCTTGGCTAAGGTGTCTTGGCTAAGGTGTCTTGGCTAATGTGTCTCGAATAATGTGTCTTGGCTAATGTGTCTTGGCTTATGTGTCTTGGCTAGGGTGTCTTGGCTAAGGTGTCTTGGCTAAGGTGTCTTGGCTAAGGTGTCTAGGCTAATGTGTCTCGGCTAATGTGTCTTGGCTAATGTGTCTTGGCTAAGGTGTCTTGGCTAATGTGTCTTGGCTAATGTGTCTCGGCTAATGTGTCTTGGCTGAGGTGTCTTGGCTAAGGTGTCTTGGCTAAGGTGTCTTGGCTAAGGTGTCTTGGCTAAGGTGTCTTGGCTAAGGTGTCTCGGCTAATGTGTCTTGGCTAATGTGTCTTGGCTGAGGTGTCTTGGCTAAGGTGTCTTGGCTAAGGTGTCTTGGCTAAGGTGTCTTGGCTAAGGTGTCTTGGCTAAGGTGTCTTGGCTAAGGTGTCTTGGCTAATGTGTCTTGGCTAATGTGTCTTGGCTAATGTGTCTCGGCTAATGTGTCTTGCCTAATGTGTCTTGGCTAAGGTGTCTTGGCTAAGGTGTCTTGGCTAATGTGTCTTGGCTAATGTGTCTCGGCTAATGTGTCTTGGCTAAGGTGTCTTGGCTAATGTGTCTCGGCTAATGTGTCTTGGCTAATGTGTCTTGGCTAAGGTGTCTTGGCTAAGGTGTCTTGGCTAATGTGCCTTGGCTAATGTGTCTCGGCTAATGTGTCTTGGCTAAGGTGCCTTTGCTAAGGTGTCTTGGCTAATGTGTCTTGGCTAAGGTGTCTCGGCTAATGTGTCTTGGCTTATGTGTCTTGGCTAAGGTGTCTTGGCTAAGGTGTCTTGGCTAAGGTGTCTTGGCTTAGGTGTCTTGGCTAAGGTGTCTTGGCTAATGTGTCTCGGCTAATGTGTCTTGGCTAATGTGTCTTGGCTAAGGTGTCTTGGCTAATGTGTCTCGGCTAATATGTCTTGGCTAAGGTGTCTTGGCTAATGTGTCTTGGCTTATGTGTCTTGGCTAATGTGTCTTGGCTAATGTGTCTTGGCTAAGGTGTCTCGGCTAATGTGTCTTGGCTAATGTGTCTCGGCTAATGTGTCTTGGCTAATGTGTCTTGGCTAAGGTGTCTTGGCTAAGGTGTCTTGGCTAAGGTGTCTTGGCTAAGGTGTCTTGGCTAAGGTGTCGTGGCTAATGTGTCTTGGCTAAGGTGTCTTGGCTAAGGTGTCTTGGCTAAGGTGTCTTGGCTAAGGTGTCTTGGCTAATGTGTCTCGGCTAATGTGTCTTGGCTTATGTGTCTTGGCTAAGGTGTTTTGGCTAATGTGTCTTGGCTAAGGTGTCTTGGCTAATGTGTCGTGGCTAATGTATCTTTACTAAGGTGTCTTGGCTAAGGTGTCTTGGCTAAGGTGTCTTGGCTAAGGTGTCTTGGCTAAGGTGTCTTGGCTAAGGTGTCTTGGCTAATGTGTCTTGGCTAATGTGTCTCGGCTAATGTGTCTTGGCTAAGGTGTCTTGGCTAATGTGTCTTGGCTAATGTGTCTCGGCTAATGTGTCTTGGCTGAGGTGTCTTGGCTAAGGTGTCTTGGCTAAGGTGTCTTGGCTAAGGTGTCTTGGCTAATGTGTCTCGGCTAATGTGTCTTGGCTAATGTGTCTCGGCTAATGTGTCTTGGCTAATGTGTCTTGGCTAATGTGTCTTGGCTAATGTGTCTTGGCTAAGGTGTCTTGGCTAAGGTGTCTTGGCTAAGGTGTCTTGGCTAAGGTGTCTTGGCTAATGTGTCTTGGCTAATGTGTCTTGGCTAATGTGTCTCGGCTAATGTGTCTTGGCTAATGTGTCTTGGCTTATGTGTCTTGGCTAAGGTGTCTTGGCTAATGTGTCTTGGCTAATGTGTCTCGGCTAATGTGTCTTGGCTAAGGTGTCTTGGCTAATGTGTCTCGGCTAATGTGTCTTGGCTAATGTGTCTCGGCTAATGTTTCTTGGCTAATGTATCTTGGCTAAGGTGTTTTGGCTAAGGTGTCTTGGCTAATGTGTCTTGGCTAAGGTGTCTTGGCTAAGGTGTCTTGGTTAATGTGTCTCGGCTAAAGTGTCTTGGCTAAGGTGTCTTGGCTAAGGTGTCTCGGCTAAGGTGTCTTGGCTAAGGTGTCTCGGCTAATGTGTCTTGGCTAATGTGTCTCGGCTAATGTGTCTTTGCTAATGTGTCTTGGCTAAGGTGTCTTGGCTATGGTGTCTTGGCTAAGGTGTCTTGGCTAAGGTGTCTTGGCTAATGTGTCTTGGCTAAGGTGTCTTGGCTAATGTGTCTCGGCTAATGTGTCTTGGCTAATGTGTCTCGGCTAATGTGTCTTGGCTAATGTGTCTTGGCTAAGGTGTCTTGGCTAATGTGTCTCGGCTAATGTGTCTTGGCTAATGTGTCTTGGCTAAGGTGTCTTGGCTAAGGTGTCTTGGCTAAGGTGTCTTGGCTAATGTGTCTCGGTTAAGGTGTCTTGGCTAATGTGTCTTGGCTTATGTGTCTTGGCTAATGTGTCTTGGCTAATGTGTCTTGGCTAAGGTGTCTCGGCTAATGTGTCTTGGCTAATGTGTCTTGGCTTATGTGGCTTGGCTAATGTGTCTTGGCTAATGTGTCTTGGCTAAGGTGTCTCGGCTAATGTGTCTTGGCTAATGTGTCTCGGCTAATGTGTCTTGGCTAATGTGTCTTGGCTAAGGTGTCTTGGCTAATGTGTCGTGGCTAATGTGTCTTGGCTAAGGTGTCTTGGCTAAGGTGTCTTGGCTAAGGTGTCTTGGCTAAGGTGTCTTGGCTAAGGTGTCTTGGCTAATGTGTCTTGGCTAAGGTGTCTTGGCTAATGTGTCTTGGCTAATGTGTCTTGGCTAAGGTGTCTTGGCTAATGTGTCTTGGCTAAGGTGTCTTGTCTAAGGTGTCTTGGCTAATGTGTCTCACCTAATGTGTCTTGGCTAATGTGTCTTGGCTAAGGTGTCTTGGCTAATGTGTCTTTGCTAATGTGTCTTGGCTAAGTTGTCTTGGCTAATGTGTCTTGGCTAAGGTGTCTTGGCTAAGGTGTCTTGGCTAATGTGTCTTGGCTAAGGTGTCTTGGCTAAGGTGTCTTGGCTAATGTGTCTTGGCTAAGGTGTCTTGGCTAAGGTGTCTTGGCTAAGGTGTCGTGGCTAATGTGTCTTGGCTAAGGTGTCTTGGCTAAGGTGTCTTGGCTAATGTGTCTCGGCTAATGTGTCTTGGCTAAGTTGTCTTGGCTAAGGTGTCTTGGCTAAGGTGTCTTGGCTAATGTGTCTTGGCTAAGGTGTCTTGGCTTATGTGTCTTGGCTAAGGTGTCTTGGCTAATGTGTCTTGGCTAAGGTGTCTTGGCTAATGTGTCTCGGCTAATGTGTCTTGGCTTATGTGTCTTGGCTAAGGTGTTTTGGCTAATGTGTCTTGGCTAAGGTGTCTTGGCTAATGTGTCGTGGCTAATGTATCTTGGCTAAGGTGTCTTGGCTAAGGTGTCTTGGCTAAGGTGTCTTGGCTAAGGTGTCTTGGCTAAGGTGTCTTGGCTAAGGTGTCTTGGCTAATGTGTCTTTGCTAATGTGTCTTTGCTAAGGTGTCTTGGCTAATGTGTCTTGGCTAAGGTGTCTTGGCTAAGGTGTCTTGGCTAATGTGTCTCGGCTAATGTGTCTTGGCTAATGTGTCTTGGCTAAGGTGTCTTGGCTAATGTGTCTCGGCTAATGTGTCTTGGCTAATGTGTCTTAGCTTATGTGTCTTGGCTAATGTGTCTTGGCTAAGGTGTCTTGGCTAATGTGTCTCGGCTAATGTGTCTTGGCTAAGGTGTCTTGGCTAAGGTGTCTTGGCTAATGTGTCTTGGCTAAGGTGTCTTGGCTAATGTGTCTTGGCTAATGTGTCTTGGCTAATGTGTCTTGGCTAAGGTGTCTTGGCTAATGTGTCTTGGCTAAGGTGTCTTGGCTAAGGTGTCTTGGCTAATATGTCTTGGCTAATGTGTCTTGGCTAATGTGTCTTGGCTAATGTGTCTTGGCTAAGGTGTCTTGGCTAAGGTGTCTTGGCTAAGGTGTCTTGGCTAATGTGTCTTGGCTAAGGTGTCTTGGCTAATGTGTCTTGGCTAATGTGTCTTGGCTAAGGTGTCTTGGCTAAGGTGTCTTGGCTAAGGTGTCTTGGCTAAGGTGTCTTGGCTAATGTGTCTCGGCTTATATGTCTTGGCTAATGTGTCTTGGCTTATGTGTCTTGGCTAAGGTGTCTTGGCTAAGGTGTCTTGGCTAATGTGTCTCGGCTAATGTGTCTTGGCTAATGTGCCTCGGCTAATGTGTTTTGGCTAAGGTGTCTTGGCTAATGTGTCTTGGCTAATGTGTCTCGGCTAAGGTGTTTTGGCTAAGGTGTCTTGGCTAATGTGTCTTGGCTAAGGTGTCTTGGCTAATGTGTCTCGGCGAATGTGTCTCGGCTAATGTGTCTTGGCTAAGGTGTCTTGGCTAATGTGTCTCGGCTAATGTGTCTTGGCTAATGTGTCTTGGCTAATGTTTCTTGGCTAAGGTGTCTTGGCTAAGGTGTCTTGGCTAAGGTGTCTTGGCTAATGTGTCTTGGCTAATGTGTCTTGGCTAATGTGTCTTGGCTAAGGTGTCTCGGCTAATGTGTCTCGGCTAATGTGTCTCGGCTTGGCTAAGGTGTCTTGGCTAAGGTGTCTTGGCTAATGTGTCTTGGCTTATGTGTCTTGGCTAAGGTGTCTTTGCTAAGGTTTCTTGGCTAAGGTGTCTCGGCTAATGTGTCTTGGCTAATGTGTCTTGGCTAAGGTGTCTTGGCTAATGTGTCTCGGCTAATGTTTCGCGGCTAATGTGTCTTGGCTAAGGTGTCTTGGCTAATGTGTCTCGGCTAATGTGTCTCGGCTTGGCTAAGGTGTCTTGGCTAAGGTGTCTTGGCTAAGGTGTCTTGGCTAAGGTGTCTTGGCTAAGGTGTCTTGGCTAAGGTGTCTCGGCTAATGTGTCTTGGCTAATGTGTCTCGGCTAATGTGTCTTGGCTAAGGTGTCTTGGCTAATGTGTCTTGGGTAATGTGTCTTGGCTAAGGTGTCTTGGCTAATGTGTCTCGCCTAATGTGTCTTGGCTAATGTGTCTTGGCTTATGTGTCTTGGCTAATGTGTCTTTGCTAATGTGTCTTGGCTAATGTGTCTTGGCTAAGGTGTCTTGGCTAATGTGTCTTTGCTAAGGTGTCTTGGCTAATGTGTCTCGGCTAATGTGTCTTGGCTAATGTGTCTTGCCTAAGGTGTCTTGGCTAAGGTGTCTTGGCAAAGGTGTCGTGGCTAATGTGTCTTGGCTAAGGTGTCTTGGCTAAGGTGTCTTGGCTAATGTGTCTCGGCTAATGTGTCTTGGCTAATGTGTCTTGGCTAAGGTGTCTTGGCTAAGGTGTCTTGGCTAATGTGTCTTGGCTAAGGTGTCTTGGCTATTGTGTCTTGGCTAAGGTGTCTTGGCTAATGTGTCTTGGCTAAGGTGTCTTGGCTAATGTGTCTCGGCTAATGTGTCTTGGCTTATGTGTCTTGGCTAAGGTGTTTTGGCTAATGTGTCTTGGCTAAGGTGTCTTGGCTAATGTGTCGTGGCTAATGTATCTTGGCTAAGGTGTCTTGGCTAAGGTGTCTTGGCTAAGGTGTCTTGGCTAAGGTGTCTTGGCTAATGTGTCTTGGCTAAGGTGTCTTGGCTAATGTGTCTTTGCTAATGTGTCTTGGCTAAGGTGTCTTGGCTAATGTGTCTTGGCTAAGGTGTCTTGGCTAAGGTGTCTTGGCTAATGTGTCTCGGCTAATGTGTCTTGGCTAATGTGTCTTGGCTAAGGTGTCTTGGCTAATGTGTCTCGGCTAATGTGTCTTGGCTAATGTGTCTTAGCTTATGTGTCTTGGCTAATGTGTCTTGGCTAAGGTGTCTTGGCTAATGTGTCTCGGCTAATGTGTCTTGGCTAAGGTGTCTTGGCTAAGGTGTCTTGGCTAAGGTGTCTTGGCTAAGGTGTCTTGGCTAATGTGTCTTGGCTAAGGTGTCTTGGCTAATGTGTCTCGGCTAATGTGTCTTGGCTAATGTGTCTTAGCTTATGTGTCTTGGCTAATGTGTCTTGGCTAAGGTGTCTTGGCTAATGTGTCTTGGCTAATGTGTCTTGGCTAAGGTGTCTTGGCTAAGGTGTCTTGGCTAAGGTGTCTTGGCTAAGGTGTCTTGGCTAAGGTGTCTTGGCTAATGTGTCTTGGCTAATGTGTCTTGGCTAATGTGTCTTGGCTAAGGTGTCTTGGCTAATGTGTCTTGGCTAAGGTGTCTTGGCTAAGGTGTCTTGGCTAAGGTGTCTTGGCTAATATGTTTTGGCTAATGTGTCTTGGCTAATGTGTCTTGGCTAATGTGTCTTGGCTAAGGTGTCTTGGCTAAGGTGTCTTGTCTAAGGTGTCTTGGCTAATGTGTCTTGGCTAAGGTGTCTTGGCTAATGTGTCTTGGCTAATGTGTCTTGGCTAAGGTGTCTTGGCTAAGGTGTCTTGGCTAAGGTGTCTTGGCTAAGGTGTCTTGGCTAATGTGTCTCGGCTTATATGTCTTGGCTAATGTGTCTTGGCTTATGTGTCTTGGCTAAGGTGTCTTGGCTAAGGTGTCTTGGCTAATGTGTCTTGGCTAATGTGTTTTGGCTAATGTGCCTCGGCTAATGTGTCTTGGCTAAGGTGTCTTGGCTAAGGTGTCTTGGCTAATGTGTCTTGGCTAAGGTGTTTTGGCTAAGGTGTCTTGGCTAATGTGTCTTGGCTAAGGTGTCTTGGCTAATGTGTCTCGGCGAATGTGTCTCGGCTAATGTGTCTTGGCTAAGGTGTCTTGGCTAATGTGTCTCGGCTAATGTGTCTTGGCTAATGTGTCTTGGCTTATGTGTCTTGGCTAAGGTGTCTTGGCTAAGGTGTCTTGGCTAATGTGTCTTGGCTAATGTGTCTTGGCTAATGTGTCTTGGCTAAGGTGTCTCGGCTAATGTGTCTTGGCTAATGTGTCTTGGCTAATGTGTCTTGGCTAATGTGTCTTGGCTTATGTGTCTTGGCTAAGGTGTCTTGGCTAAGGTGTCTTTGCTAAGGTTTCTTGGCTAATGTGTCTCGGCTAATGTGTCTTGGCTAATGTGTCTTGGCTAAGGTGTCTTGGCTAATGTGTCTCGGCTAATGTGTCTTGACTAATGTGTCTTGGCTAAGGTGTCTTGGCTAATGTGTCTTGGCTAATGTGTCTCGGCTAATGTGTCTTGGCTGAGGTGTCTTGGCTAAGGTGTCTTGGTTAAGGTGTCTTGGCTAAGGTGTCTTGGCTAAGGTGTCTTGGCTAAGGTGTCTCGGCTAATGTGTCTTGGCTAATGTGTCTCGGCTAATGTGTCTTGGCTAAGGTGTCTTGGCTAATGTGTCTTGGGTAATGTGTCTTGGCTAAGGTGTCTTGGCTAAGGTGTCTTGGCTAAGGTGTCTTGGCTAATGTGTCTTGGCTAAGGTGTCTTGGCTAATGTGTCTCGATTAATGTGTCTAGGCTAATGTGTCTTGGCTTATGTGTCTTGGCTAAGGTGTCTTGGCTAATGTGTCTTGGCTAATGTGTCTCGGCTAATGTGTCTTGGTTAAGGTGTCTTGGCTAATGTGTCTCGGCTAATGTGTCTTGGCTAAGGTGTCTTGGCTAATGTGTCTTGGCTAATGTGTCTTGTCTAATGTGTCTCGGCTAATGTGTCTTGGCTAAGGTGCCTTTGCTAAGGTGTCTTGGCTAAGGTGTCTTGGCTAAGGTGTCTTGGCTAATGTGTCTTGGCTAATGTGTCTCGGCTAATGTGTCTTGGCTAATGTGTCTTGGCTAAGGTGTCTTGGCTAAGGTGTCTTGGCTAAGGTGTCTTGGCTTATGTGTCTTGGCTAAGGTGTCTTGGCTAAGGTGTCTTTGCTTATGTGTCTTGGCTAAGGTGTCTTGGCTAAGGTGTCTTGGCTAATGTGTCTCGGCTAATGTTTCTTGGCTAATGTATCTTGGCTAAGGTGTTTTGGCTAAGGTGTCTTGGCTAAGGTGTCTTGGTTAATGTGTCTCGGCTAAAGTGTCTTGGCTAAGGTGTCTTGGCTAAGGTGTCTTGGCTAAGGTGTTTTGGCTAATGTGTCTTGGCTAATGTGTCTTGGCTAATGTGTCTTGGCTAAGGTGTCTTGGCTAATGTGTCTCGGCTAATGTGTCTTGGCTAAGGTGTCTTGGCTAAGGTGTCTTGGCTAATGTGTGTCGGCTAAGGTGTCTTGGCTAAGGTGTCTTGGCTAAGGTGTCTTGGCTAATGTATCTTGGCTAAGGTGTCTTGGCTAAGGTGTCTTGGCTAAGGTGTCTTGGTTAATGTGTCTCGGCTAAAGTGTCTTGGCTAAGGTGTCTTGGCTAAGGTGTCTTGGCTAAGGTGTTTTGGCTAATGTGTCTTGGCTAATGTGTCTCGGCTAATGTGTCTTGGCTAAGGTGTCTTGGCTAATGTGTCTCGGCTAATGTGTCTCGGCTAAGGTGTCTTGGCTAAGGTGTCTCGGCTAGTGTGTCTTGGCTAAGGTGTCTTGGCTAAGGTGTCTTGGCTAAGGTGTCTTGGCTAAGGTGTCTTGGCTAAGGTGTCTCGGCTAATGTGTCTTGGCTAATGTGTCTCGGTTAATGTGTCTTGGCTTATGTGTCTTGGCTAAGGTGTCTTGGCTAAGGTGTCTTGGCTAAGGTGTCTTGGCTAAGGTGTCTTGGCTTAGGTGTCTTGGCTAATGTGTCTTGGCTAATGTGTCTTGGCTTAGGTGTCTTGGCTAAGGTGTCTTGGCTAATGTGTCTCGGCTAATGTGTCTTGGCTAATGTGTCTTGGCTAAGGTGTCTTGGCTAATGTGTCTCGGCTAATGTGTTTTGGCTAATGTGTCTTAGCTTATGTGTCTTGGCTAATGTGTCTTGGCTAAGGTGTCTTGGCTAATGTGTCTTGGCTAATGTGTCTTGGCTAAGGTGTCTTGGCTAAGGTGTCTTGGCTAAGGTGTCTTGGCTAAGGTGTCTTGTCTAAGGTGTCTTGGCTAATGTGTCTCGCCTAATGTGTCTTGGCTAATGTGTCTTGGCTAAGGTGTCTTGGCTAATGTGTCTCGGCTAATGTGTCTTGGCTAATGTGTCTTGGCTTATGTGTCTTGGCTAAGGTGTCTTGGCTAAGGTGTCTTGGCTAAGGTGTCTTGGCTAAGGTGTCTTGGCTAATGTGTCTCGGCTAATGTGTCTTGGCTAATGTGTCTTGGCTAAGGTGTCTTGGCTAATGTGTCTTGGCTAATGTGTCTCGGCTAATGTGTCTTGGCTGAGGTGTCTTGGCTAAGGTGTCTTGGCTAAGGTGTCTTGGCTAAGGTGTCTTGGCTAAGGTGTCTTGGCTAATGTGTCTTGGCTAATGTGTCTCGGCTAATGTGTCTTTGCTAATGTGTCTTGGCTAATGTGTCTTGGCTAATGTGTCTTGGCTAAGGTGTCTTGGCTAAGGTGTCTTGGCTAAGGTGTCTTGGCTAATGTGTCTTGGCTAATGTGTCTTGGCTAATGTGTCTCGGCTAATGTGTCTTGGCTAATGTGTCTTGGCTTATGTGTCTTGGCTAAGGTGTCTTGGCTAATGTGTCTTGGCTAATGTGTCTCGGCTAATGTGTCTTGGCTAAGGTGTCTTGGCTAATGTGTCTTGGCTAATGTGTCTTGGCTAATGTGTCTTGGCTAAGGTGTCTCGGCTAATGTGTCTTGGCTAAGGTGCCTTTGCTAAGGTGTCTTGGCTAAGGTGTCTTGGCTAAGGTGTCTCGGTTAATGTGTCTCGGCTAATGTGTCTTGGCTAATGTGTCTTGGCTAAGGTGTCTTGGCTAAGGTGTCTTGGCTAAGGTGTCTTGGCTAAGGTGTCTTGGCTAATGTGTCTCGGCTAATGTTTCTTGGCTAATGTATCTTGGCTAAGGTGTTTTGGCTAAGGTGTCTTGGCTAATGTGTCTTGGCTAAGGTGTCTTGGCTAAGGTGTCTTGGTTAATGTGTCTCGGCTAAAGTGTCTTGGCTAAGGTGTCTTGGCTAAGGTGTCTTGGCTAAGGTGTCTTGGCTAAGGTGTCTCGGCTAATGTGTCTTGGCTAATGTGTCTCGGCTAATGTGTCTTTGCTAATGTGTCTTGGCTAAGGTGTCTTGGCTATGGTGTCTTGGCTAAGGTGTCTTGGCTAAGGTGTCTTGGCTAATGTGTCTTGGCTAAGGTGTCTTGGCTAATGTGTCTCGGCTAATGTGTCTTGGCTAAGGTGTCTTGGCTAAGGTGTCTTGGCTAAGGTGTCTCGGCTAATGTGTCTTGGCTAATGTGTCTCGGCTAATGTGTCTTGGCTTATGTGTCTTGGCTAAGGTGTCTTGGCTAAGGTGTCTTGGCTTAGGTGTCTTGGCTAAGGTGTCTTGGCTAATGTGTCTCGGCTAATGTGTCTTGGCTAATGTGTCTTGGCTAAGGTGTCTTGGCTAATGTGTCTCGGCTAATATGTCTTGGCTAAGGTGTCTTGGCTAATGTGTCTTGGCTTATGTGTCTTGGCTAATGTGTCTTGGCTAATGTGTCTTGGCTAAGGTGTCTCGGCTAATGTGTCTTGGCTAATGTGTCTCGGCTAATGTGTCTTGGCTAATGTGTCTTGGCTAAGGTGTCTTGGCTAATGTGTCTCGGCTAATGTGTCTCGGCTAATGTGTCTTGGCTAAGGTGTCTTGGCTAAGGTGTCTTGGCTAAGGTGTCTTGGCTAAGGTGTCTTGGCTAAGGTGTCGTGGCTAATGTGTCTT
The DNA here is from genome assembly GCF_943734845.2 of Anopheles funestus. Taxonomy (NCBI): domain Eukaryota; kingdom Metazoa; phylum Arthropoda; class Insecta; order Diptera; family Culicidae; genus Anopheles; species Anopheles funestus. The sequence continues at coordinate 689,570 of NW_026045231.1, read as the reverse complement.
GGCTAAGGTGTCTTGGCTAATGTGTCTTGGCTAAGGTGTCTTGGCTAAGGTGTCTTGGCTAAGGTGTCTTGGCTAATGTGTCTCGGCTAATGTGTCTTGGCTAATGTGTCTTGGCTTATGTGTCTTGGCTAATGTGTCTTGGCTAATGTGTCTTGGCTAAGGTGTCTCGGCTAATGTGTCTTGGCTTATGTGTCTTGGCTTATGTGGCTTGGCTAATGTGTCTTGGCTAATGTGTCTTGGCTAATGTGTCTTGGCTAATGTGTCTCGGCTAATGTGTCTTGGCTAATGTGTCTTGGCTAAGGTGTCTTGGCTAATGTGTCGTGGCTAATGTGTCTTGGCTAAGGTGTCTTGGCTAAGGTGTCTTGGCTAAGGTGTCTTGGCTAAGGTGTCTTGGCTAAGGTGTCTTGGCTAATGTGTCTTGGCTAAGGTGTCTTGGCTAATGTGTCTTGGCTAATGTGTCTTGGCTAAGGTGTCTTGGCTAATGTGTCTTGGCTAAGGTGTCTTGTCTAAGGTGTCTTGGCTAATGTGTCTCGGCTAATGTGTCTTGGCTAATGTGTCTTGGCTAATGTGTCTTGGCTAATGTGTCTCGGCTAAAGTGTCTTGGCTAATGTGTCTTGGCTAATGTGTCTTGGCTAAGGTGTCTTGGCTAAGGTGTCTTGGCTAAGGTGTCTTGGCTAAGGTGTCTTGGCTAAGGTGTCTTGGCTAAGGTGTCTCGGCTAAGGTGTCTTGGCTAAGGTGTCTTGGCTAAGGTGTCTTGGCTAAGGTGTCTTGGCTAAGGTGTCTTGGCTTATGTGTCTTGGCTAAGGTGTCTTGGCTAAGGTGTCTTGGCTAATGTGTCTTGGCTAATGTGTCTCGGCTAATGTGTCTTGGCTAAGGTGTCTTGGCTAAGGTGTCTTGGCTAAGGTGTCTTGGCTAAGGTGTCTTGGCTAATGTGTCTCGGCTAATGTGTCTCAGCTAATGTGTCTCGGCTAAGATGTCTTGGCTAAGGTGTCTTGGCTAATGTGTCTTGGCTTATGTGTCTTGGCTAATGTGTCTTGGCTAATGTGTCTTGGCTAAGGTGTCTCGGCTAATGTGTCTTGGCTAAGGTGTCTTGGCTAAGGTGTCTTGGCTAAGGTGTCTCGGCTAATGTGTCTTGGCTAAGGTGTCTTGGCTAAGGTGTCTTGGCTAAGGTGTCTTGGCTTATGTGTCTTGGCTAAGGTGTCTTGGCTAAGGTGTCTTGGCTAATGTGTCTTGGCTAATGTGTCTTGGCTAAGGTGTCTTGGCTAATGTGTCTTGGCTAATGTGTCTTGGCTAAGGTGTCTTGGCTATGGTGTCTTGGCTAAGGTGTCTTGGCTAATGTGTCTTGGCTAAGGTGTCTTGGCTAATGTGTCTCGGCTAATGTGTCTTGGCTAATGTGTCTTGGCTTATGTGTCTTGGCTAAGGTGTCTTGGCTCATGTGTCTTGGCTAATGTGTCTTGGCTAAGGTGTCTCGGCTAATGTGTCTTGGCTAATGTGTCTCGGCTAATGTGTCTTGGCTAATGTGTCTTGGCTAAGGTGTCTTGGCTAATGTGTCGTGGCTAATGTGTCTTGGCTAAGGTTTCTTGGCTAAGGTGTCTTGGCTAAGGTGTCTTGGCTAAGGTGTCTTGGCTAATGTGTCTTGGCTAATGTGTCTTGGCTAATGTGTCTTGGCTAATGTGTCTTGGCTAAGGTGTCTTGGCTAAGGTGTCTTGGCTAATGTGTCTAGGCTTATGTGTCTTGGCTAATGTGTCTTGGCTAATGTGTCTTGGCTAAGGTGTCTCGGCTAATGTGTCTTGGCTAATGTGTCTTGGCTTATGTGTCTTGGCTAATGTGTCTTGGCTAATGTGTCTTGGCTAAGGTGTCTCGGCAAATGTGTCTTGGCTAATGTGTCTCGGCTAATGTGTCTTGGCTAATGTGTCTTGGCTAAGGTGTCTTGGCTAATGTGTCGTGGCTAATGTGTCTTGGCTAAGGTTTCTTGGCTAAGGTGTCTTGGCTAAGGTGTCTTGGCTAAGGTGTCTTGGCTAAGGTGTCTTGGCTAATGTGTCTTGGCTTATGTGTCTTGGCTAAGGTGTCTTGGCTAAGGTGTCTTGGCTAATGTGTCTTGGCTAATGTGTCTCGGCTAATGTGTCTTGGCTAAGGTGTCTTGGCTAAGGTGTCTTGGCTAAGGTGTCTTGGCTAAGGTGTCTTGGCTAAGGTGTCTCGGCTAATGTGTCTTGGCTAATGTGTCTTGGCTAATGTGTCTTGGCTAAGTTGTCTTGGCTAATGTGTCTTGGCTAATGTGTCTTGGCTAAGGTGTCTTGGCTAAGGTGTCTTGGCTAAGGTGTCTTGGCTAAGGTGTCTTGGCTAATGTGTCTCGGCTAATGTGTCTTGGCTAATGTGTCTTGGCTAAGGTGCCTTGGCTAATGTGTCTCGGCTAATATGTCTTGGCTAAGGTGTCTTGGCTAATGTGTCTTGGCTTATGTGTCTTGGCTAATGTGTCTTGGCTAATTTGTCTTGGCTAAGGTGTCTCGGCTAATGTGTCTTGGCTAATGTGTCTCGGCTAATGTGTCTTGGCTAATGTGTCTTGGCTAAGGTGTCTTGGCTAATGTGTCTCGGCTAATGTGTCTTGGCTAATGTGTCTTGGCTAAGGTGTCTTGGCTAAGGTGTCTTGGCTAAGGTGTCTTGGCTAATGTGTCTCGGCTAATGTGTCTTGGCTAAGGTGTCTTGGCTAATGTGTCTCGGCTAATGCGTCTTGGCTAATGTGTCTTGGCTTATGTGTCTTGGCTAAGGTGTCTTGGCTAAGGTGTCTTGGCTAAGGTGTCTTGGCTAAGGTGTCTCGGCTAATGTGTCTTGGCTAAGGTGTCTTGGCTAATGTGTCTTGGCTAATTTGTCTTGGCTAAGGTGTCTCGGCTAATGTGTCTTGGCTAATGTGTCTCGGCTAATGTGTCTCGGCTAATGTGTCTTGGCTAATATGTCTTGGCTAAGGTGTCTTGGCTAATGTGTCTCGGCTAATGTGTCTTGGCTAATGTGTCTTGGCTAAGGTGTCTTGGCTAATGTGTCTTGGCTAATGTGTCTCGGCTAATGTGTCTTGGCTAATGTATCTTGGCTAATGTGTCTTGGCTAAGGTGTCTTGGCTAATGTGTCTCGGCTAATGTGTCTTGGCTAATGTGTCTTGGCTTATGTGTCTTGGCTAAGGTGTCTTGGCTAAGGTGTCTTGGCTAAGGTGTCTTGGCTAAGGTGTCTTGGCTAAGGTGTCTTGGCTAAGGTGTCTTGGCTAAGGTGTCTCGGCTAATGTGTCTTGGCTAATGTGTCTCGGCTAATGTGTCTTGGCTAAGGTGTCTTGGCTAATGTGTCTTGGCTAAGGTGTCTTGGCTAATGTGTCTCGGCTAATGTGTCTTGGCTAATGTGTCTTGGCTTATGTGTCTTGGCTAAGGTGTCTTGGCTAATGTGTCTTGGCTAATGTGTCTCGGCTAATGTGTCTTGGCTAAGGTGTCTTGGCTAATGTGTCTCGGCTAATGTGTCTTGGCTAATGTGTCTTGGCTAATGTGTCTTGGCTAAGGTGTCTTGGCTAATGTGTCTTGGCTAATGTGTCTCGGCTAATGTGTCTTGGCTAAGGTGCCTTTGCTAAGGTGTCTTGGCTAAGGTGTCTTGGCTAAGGTGTCTTGGCTAATGTGTCTTGGCTAATGTGTCTCGGCTAATGTGTCTTGGCTAATGTGTCTTGGCTAAGGTGTCTTGGCTAAGGTGTCTTGGCTAAGGTGTCTTGGCTAAGGTGTCTTGGCTTATGTGTCTTGGCTAAGGTGTCTTGGCTAAGGTGTCTTGGCTAATGTGTCTCGGCTAATGTGTCTTGGCTAATGTATCTTGGCTAAGGTGTTTTGACTAAGGTGTCTTGGCTAATGTGTCTTGGCTAAGGTGTCTTGGCTAAGGTGTCTTGGCTAAGGTGTCTTGGCTAAGGTGTCTTGGCTAAGGTGTCTTGGCTAAGGTGTCTTGGCTTAGGTGTCTTGGCTAAGGTGTCTTGGCTAATGTGTCTCGGCTAATGTGTCTTGGCTAATGTGTCTTGGCTAAGGTGTCTTGGCTAATGTGTCTCGGCTAATGTGTCTTGGCTAATGTGTCTTGGCTAAGGTGTCTTGGCTAATGTGTCTTGGCTAAGGTGTCTTGGCTAAGGTGTCTTGGCTTATGTGTCTTGGCTAAGGTGTCTTGGCTAAGGTGTCTTGGCTAAGGTGTCTTGGCTTAGGTGTCTTGGCTAAGGTGTCTTGGCTAATGTGTCTCGGCTAATGTGTCTTGGCTAATGTGTCTTGGCTAAGGTGTCTTGGCTAATGTGTCTCGGCTAATATGTCTTGGCTAAGGTGTCTTGGCTAATGTGTCTTGGCTTATGTGTCTTGGCTAATGTGTCTTGGCTAATTTGTCTTGGCTAAGGTGTCTCGGCTAATGTGTCTTGGCTAAGGTGTCTTGGCTAATGTGTCTCGGCTAATGTGTCTCGGCTAATGTGTCTTGGCTAATGTGTCTTGGCTAAGGTGTCTTGGCTAAGGTGTCTTGGCTAAGGTGTCTTGGCTAAGGTGTCTTGGCTAAGGTGTCTTGGCTAAGGTGTCTTGGCTAATGTGTCTCGGCTAAGGTGTCTTGGCTAATGTGTCTTGGCTAAGGTGTTTTGGCTAATGTGTCTTGGCTAAGGTGTCTTGGCTAATGTGTCGTGGCTAATGTGTCTTGGCTAAGGTGTCTTGGCTAAGGTGTCTTGGCTAAGGTGTCTTGGCTAAGGTGTCTTGGCTAAGGTGTCTTGGCTTAGGTGTCTTGGCTAAGGTGTCTTGGCTAATGTGTCTCGGCTAATGTGTCTTGGCTAAGGTGTCTTGGCTAAGGTGTCTTGGTTAATGTGTCTCGGCTAAAGTGTCTTGGCTAAGGTGTCTTTGCTAAGGTGTCTTGGCTAAGGTGTCTTGGCTAAGGTGTCTTGGCTAATGTGTCTTGGCTAATGTGTCTCGGCTAATGTGTCTTGGCTAAGGTGTCTTGGCTAATGTGTGTCGGCTAATGTGTCTCGGCTAATGTGTCTTGGCTAATGTGTCTTGGCTAAGGTGTCTTGGCTAAGGTGTCTTGGCTAAGGTGTCTTGGCTAAGGTGTCTTGGCTAAGGTGTCTTGGCTAATGTGTCTCGGCTAAGGTGTCTTGGCTAATGTGTCTTGGCTTAGGTGTTTTGGCTAATGTGTCTTGGCTAAGGTGTCTTGGCTAATGTGTCGTGGCTAATGTGTCTTGGCTAAGGTGTCTTGGCTAAGGTGTCTTGGCTAAGGTGTCTTGGCTAAGGTGTCTTGGCTAAGGTGTCTTGGCTTAGGTGTCTTGGCTAAGGTGTCTTGGCTAATGTGTCTCGGCTAATGTGTCTTGGCTAAGGTGTCTTGGCTAAGGTGTCTTGGTTAATGTGTCTCGGCTAAAGTGTCTTGGCTAAGGTGTCTTGGCTAAGGTGTCTTGGCTAAGGTGTCTTGGCTAAGGTGTCTTGGCTAATGTGTCTTGGCTAATGTGTCTCGGCTAATGTGTCTTGGCTAAGGTGTCTTGGCTAATGTGTCTCGGCTAATGTGTCTCGGCAAATGTGTCTTGGCTAATGTGTCCTGGCTAAGGTGTCTTGGCTAAGGTGTCTTGGCTAAGGTGTCTTGGCTAAGGTGTCTTGGCTAAGGTGTCTTGGCTAAGGTGTCTTGGCTAATGTGTCTCGGCTAAGGTGTCTTGGCTAATGTGTCTTGGCTAAGGTGTTTTGGCTAATGTGTCTTGGCTAAGGTGTCTTGGCTAATGTGTCGTGGCTAATGTGTCTTGGCTAAGGTGTCTTGGCTAAGGTGTCTTGGCTAAGGTGTCTTGGCTAAGGTGTCTTGGCTAAGGTGTCTTGGCTAATGTGTCTTGGCTAAGGTGTGTTGGCTAATGTGTCTTGGCTAATGTGTCTTGGCTAAGTCGTCTTGGCTAATGTGTCTTGGCTAAGGTGTCTTGTCTAAGGTGTCTTGGCTAATGTGTCTCGCCTAATGTGTCTTGGCTAATGTGTCTTGGCTAATGTGTCTTGGCTAATGTGTCTTGGCTTATGTGTCTTGGCTAAGGTGTCTTGGCTAAGGTGTCTTGGCTAAGGTGTCTTGGCTAAGGTGTCTTGGCTAAGGTGTCTCGACTAATGTGTCTTGGCTAAGGTGTCTTGGCTAAGGTGTCTTGGCTAAGGTGTCTTGGCTAAGGTGTCTTGGCTAAGGTGTCTCGGCTAATGTGTCTTGGCTAAGGTGTCTCGGCTAATGTGTCTTGGCTAAGGTGTCTTGGCTAATGTGTCTTGGCTAATGTGTCTTGGCTAAGGTGTCTTGGCTAAGGTGTCTTGGCTAAGGTGTCTTGGCTAATGTGTCTCGGCTAATATGTCTTGGCTTATGTGTCTTGGCTAATGTGTCTTGGCTTAGGTGTCTTGGCTAAGGTGTCTTGGCTAAGGTGTCTTGGATAATGTGTCTTGGCTAAGGTGTCTTGGCTAATGTGTCTTGGCTAATGTGTCTTGGCTAAGGTGTCTTGGCTAAGGTGTCTTGGCTAAGGTGTCTTGGCTAAGGTGTCTTGGCTAATGTGTCTCGGCTTATATGTCTTGGCTAAGGTGTCTTGGCTAAGGTGTCTTGGCTAATGTGTCTCAGCTAAAGTGTCTTGGCTAAGGTGTCTTGGCTAAGGTGTCTTGGCTAAGGTGTCTTGGCTAATGTGTCTTGGCTAATGTGTCTCGGCTAATGTGTCTTGGCTAAGGTGTCTTGGCTAAGGTGTCTCGGCTAAGGTGTCTTGGCTAATGTGTCTCGGCTAATGTGTCTTGGCTAATGTGTCTTGGCTAAGGTGTCTTGGCTAAGGTGTCTTGGCTAAGGTGTCTTGGCTAATGTGTCTTGGCTAAGGTGTCTTGGCTAAGGTGTCTTGGCTAAGGTGTCTTGGCTAAGGTGTCTTGGCTAATGTGTCTCGGCTTATATGTCTTGGCTAAGGTGTCTTGGCTAAGGTGTCTTGGCTAAGGTGTCTTGGCTAATGTGTCTCGGCTAAAGTGTCTTGGCTAAGGTGTCTTGGCTAAGGTGTCTTGGCTTATGTGTCTTGGCTAAGTTGTCTTGGCTAAGGTGTCTTGGCTAAGGTGTCTTGGCTAATGTGTCTTGGCTAAGGTGTCTTGGCTTATCCCACTTGGCAAAAGTCGTACGACATTGCGGCTTATTAGCCGGCTTATTAAAGGCTTACTAGCAACTTAGTAAGCCTCGTTCGTGGATCGTTCGCGGGGGTGGGAGAATCGGGTATAGGGGGCGGGGCGCATGTACGCTTGCATACGAGCATACAAGCTTGCAAGCATGGAAGCTCCCAAGCTTATTTATAATAAGCCGGGAAGCCAAAAAATTAGCTTTATTTTGTCCCGTTCTTTCCTTCGCTTTTTTGTTCTTTCTCGCTTTCCCTTTCTTTCCTATTGCTGCATTCGGGACACCCTCGTCCCGAGCACACCACGACCGTGAACGAAATAATTACAAGGAAATACATACGATCCCTTTTTTTATTGCACCTACGCTCATCATGCGCAAGCGGTCGCTGAACGATCAGGTAAAAAAACTGCCGGCGTTCTGCGAAGCGGACGGTGAGATGGGGTTCGTCAGTGGTTTCTGTAAATATATAGAAGAAAAAAAAAGCGGAGAGACATGCGAAATCTTTACACTTTGTTTTTTTTTCTTTAACTCATATCGAGTGTTAAAATGCGTACCTCTCAAGACGTCGAATATTCAGCACTCTCTCCGATGTGATTTGTCCTGCCATCCTGCGGTTTAACTCCGGCTTCACCCTTTCCGCTTCACGGCCAAACTCTTTCCATCAGCTGATCGACTCGATGGGATTCACTACGCACAAAACACAAGGAATAGAATTAATTCACTTATCACAATCACTAGTTTTTACATTACTTACCGGAGCAAAGAATCACTTCACAAAACACGATAACGCTTGCGCACACACCTCCGCCTCCAGCAAAGGCCAAACTCATATGAATACGCCAAAGACAGGGCAAAAGCAATTTTGTAGTGAAAGAAAGGAGACAGCGAAAAACAATATAGTGCCACACTCCTCGACAGGCTTCAAAGTGTGGAACCAAAATTGTCTAACACTTCGAGTATGGGAACGTTCAGGTGTGGGGTGGGTTAATGACGCAGGTTGCGGTGAGGGTTTACATAGAATATGGGAGCGTGTGTGAGTGAGGTAGGGTGGTGGAGTGAGAGTTTGTCGTACGATCGCTCGAAAGTGAGGGTCAGGGGTAGCGAGAATGAAGAAATTTCCCCCCTCTCATGCGATTTCTGCCAAGTGGGATGTGTCTTTGCTAATGTGTCTTGGCTAAGGTGTCTTGGCTAATGTGTCTCGGCTAATGTGTCTTGGCTAAGGTGTCTTGGCTAATGTGTCTCGGCTAGTGTGTCTTGGCTAATGTGTCTTGGCTAAGGTGTCTTGGCTAATGTGTCTTGGCTAATGTGTCTTGGCTAATGTGTCTTGGCTTATGTGTCTTGGCTAAGGTGTCTTGGCTAAGGTGTCTTGGCTAATGTGTCTTGGCTAATGTGTCTTGGCTAATGTGTCTCGGCTAATGTGTCTTGGCTAATGTGTCTTGGCTAAGGTGTCTTGGCTAAGGTGTCTTGGCTAAGGTGTCTTGGCTAATGTGTCTTGGCTAAGGTGTCTTGGCTAATGTGTCTTGGCTAAGGTGTCTTGGCTAATGTGTCTCGGCTAATGTGTCTTGGCTAATGTGTCTTGGCTTATGTGTCTTGGCTAAGGTGTCTTGGCTAATGTGTCTTGGCTAATGTGTCTCGGCTAATGTGTCTTGGCTAAGGTGTCTTGGCTAATGTGTCTCGGCTAATGTGTCTTGGCTAATGTGTCTTGGCTAATGTGTCTTGGCTAAGGTGTCTTGGCTAATGTGTCTTGGCTAATGTGTCTCGGCTAATGTGTCTTGGCTAAGGTGCCTTTGCTAAGGTGTCTTGGCTAAGGTGTCTTGGCTAAGGTGTCTTGGCTAATGTGTCTTGGCTAATGTGTCTCGGCTAATGTGTCTTGGCTAATGTGTCTTGGCTAAGGTGTCTTGGCTAAGGTGTCTTGGCTAAGGTGTCTTGGCTAAGGTGTCTTGGCTTATGTGTCTTGGCTAAGGTGTCTTGGCTAAGGTGTCTTGGCTAATGTGTCTCGGCTAATGTGTCTTGGCTAATGTATCTTGGCTAAGGTGTTTTGGCTAAGGTGTCTTGGCTAATGTGTCTTGGCTAAGGTGTCTTGGCTAAGGTGTCTTGGCTAAGGTGTCTTGGCTAAGGTGTCTTGGCTAAGGTGTCTTGGCTAAGGTGTCTTGGCTTAGGTGTCTTGGCTAAGGTGTCTTGGCTAATGTGTCTCGGCTAATGTGTCTTGGCTAATGTGTCTTGGCTAAGGTGTCTTGGCTAATGTGTCTCGGCTAATGTGTCTTGGCTAATGTGTCTTGGCTAAGGTGTCTTGGCTAATGTGTCTTGGCTAAGGTGTCTTGGCTAAGGTGTCTTGGCTTATGTGTCTTGGCTAAGGTGTCTTGGCTAAGGTGTCTTGGCTAAGGTGTCTTGGCTTAGGTGTCTTGGCTAAGGTGTCTTGGCTAATGTGTCTCGGCTAATGTGTCTTGGCTAATGTGTCTTGGCTAAGGTGTCTTGGCTAATGTGTCTCGGCTAATATGTCTTGGCTAAGGTGTCTTGGCTAATGTGTCTTGGCTTATGTGTCTTGGCTAATGTGTCTTGGCTAATTTGTCTTGGCTAAGGTGTCTCGGCTAATGTGTCTTGGCTAAGGTGTCTTGGCTAATGTGTCTCGGCTAATGTGTCTCGGCTAATGTGTCTTGGCTAATGTGTCTTGGCTAAGGTGTCTTGGCTAAGGTGTCTTGGCTAAGGTGTCTTGGCTAAGGTGTCTTGGCTAAGGTGTCTTGGCTAAGGTGTCTTGGCTAATGTGTCTCGGCTAAGGTGTCTTGGCTAATGTGTCTTGGCTAAGGTGTTTTGGCTAATGTGTCTTGGCTAAGGTGTCTTGGCTAATGTGTCGTGGCTAATGTGTCTTGGCTAAGGTGTCTTGGCTAAGGTGTCTTGGCTAAGGTGTCTTGGCTAAGGTGTCTTGGCTAAGGTGTCTTGGCTTAGGTGTCTTGGCTAAGGTGTCTTGGCTAATGTGTCTCGGCTAATGTGTCTTGGCTAAGGTGTCTTGGCTAAGGTGTCTTGGTTAATGTGTCTCGGCTAAAGTGTCTTGGCTAAGGTGTCTTTGCTAAGGTGTCTTGGCTAAGGTGTCTTGGCTAAGGTGTCTTGGCTAATGTGTCTTGGCTAATGTGTCTCGGCTAATGTGTCTTGGCTAAGGTGTCTTGGCTAATGTGTGTCGGCTAATGTGTCTCGGCTAATGTGTCTTGGCTAATGTGTCTTGGCTAAGGTGTCTTGGCTAAGGTGTCTTGGCTAAGGTGTCTTGGCTAAGGTGTCTTGGCTAAGGTGTCTTGGCTAATGTGTCTCGGCTAAGGTGTCTTGGCTAATGTGTCTTGGCTTAGGTGTTTTGGCTAATGTGTCTTGGCTAAGGTGTCTTGGCTAATGTGTCGTGGCTAATGTGTCTTGGCTAAGGTGTCTTGGCTAAGGTGTCTTGGCTAAGGTGTCTTGGCTAAGGTGTCTTGGCTAAGGTGTCTTGGCTTAGGTGTCTTGGCTAAGGTGTCTTGGCTAATGTGTCTCGGCTAATGTGTCTTGGCTAAGGTGTCTTGGCTAAGGTGTCTTGGTTAATGTGTCTCGGCTAAAGTGTCTTGGCTAAGGTGTCTTGGCTAAGGTGTCTTGGCTAAGGTGTCTTGGCTAAGGTGTCTTGGCTAATGTGTCTTGGCTAATGTGTCTCGGCTAATGTGTCTTGGCTAAGGTGTCTTGGCTAATGTGTCTCGGCTAATGTGTCTCGGCAAATGTGTCTTGGCTAATGTGTCCTGGCTAAGGTGTCTTGGCTAAGGTGTCTTGGCTAAGGTGTCTTGGCTAAGGTGTCTTGGCTAAGGTGTCTTGGCTAAGGTGTCTTGGCTAATGTGTCTCGGCTAAGGTGTCTTGGCTAATGTGTCTTGGCTAAGGTGTTTTGGCTAATGTGTCTTGGCTAAGGTGTCTTGGCTAATGTGTCGTGGCTAATGTGTCTTGGCTAAGGTGTCTTGGCTAAGGTGTCTTGGCTAAGGTGTCTTGGCTAAGGTGTCTTGGCTAAGGTGTCTTGGCTAATGTGTCTTGGCTAAGGTGTGTTGGCTAATGTGTCTTGGCTAATGTGTCTTGGCTAAGTCGTCTTGGCTAATGTGTCTTGGCTAAGGTGTCTTGTCTAAGGTGTCTTGGCTAATGTGTCTCGCCTAATGTGTCTTGGCTAATGTGTCTTGGCTAATGTGTCTTGGCTAATGTGTCTTGGCTTATGTGTCTTGGCTAAGGTGTCTTGGCTAAGGTGTCTTGGCTAAGGTGTCTTGGCTAAGGTGTCTTGGCTAAGGTGTCTCGACTAATGTGTCTTGGCTAAGGTGTCTTGGCTAAGGTGTCTTGGCTAAGGTGTCTTGGCTAAGGTGTCTTGGCTAAGGTGTCTCGGCTAATGTGTCTTGGCTAAGGTGTCTCGGCTAATGTGTCTTGGCTAAGGTGTCTTGGCTAATGTGTCTTGGCTAATGTGTCTTGGCTAAGGTGTCTTGGCTAAGGTGTCTTGGCTAAGGTGTCTTGGCTAATGTGTCTCGGCTAATATGTCTTGGCTTATGTGTCTTGGCTAATGTGTCTTGGCTTAGGTGTCTTGGCTAAGGTGTCTTGGCTAAGGTGTCTTGGATAATGTGTCTTGGCTAAGGTGTCTTGGCTAATGTGTCTTGGCTAATGTGTCTTGGCTAAGGTGTCTTGGCTAAGGTGTCTTGGCTAAGGTGTCTTGGCTAAGGTGTCTTGGCTAATGTGTCTCGGCTTATATGTCTTGGCTAAGGTGTCTTGGCTAAGGTGTCTTGGCTAATGTGTCTCAGCTAAAGTGTCTTGGCTAAGGTGTCTTGGCTAAGGTGTCTTGGCTAAGGTGTCTTGGCTAATGTGTCTTGGCTAATGTGTCTCGGCTAATGTGTCTTGGCTAAGGTGTCTTGGCTAAGGTGTCTCGGCTAAGGTGTCTTGGCTAATGTGTCTCGGCTAATGTGTCTTGGCTAATGTGTCTTGGCTAAGGTGTCTTGGCTAAGGTGTCTTGGCTAAGGTGTCTTGGCTAATGTGTCTTGGCTAAGGTGTCTTGGCTAAGGTGTCTTGGCTAAGGTGTCTTGGCTAAGGTGTCTTGGCTAATGTGTCTCGGCTTATATGTCTTGGCTAAGGTGTCTTGGCTAAGGTGTCTTGGCTAAGGTGTCTTGGCTAATGTGTCTCGGCTAAAGTGTCTTGGCTAAGGTGTCTTGGCTAAGGTGTCTTGGCTTATGTGTCTTGGCTAAGTTGTCTTGGCTAAGGTGTCTTGGCTAAGGTGTCTTGGCTAATGTGTCTTGGCTAAGGTGTCTTGGCTTATCCCACTTGGCAAAAGTCGTACGACATTGCGGCTTATTAGCCGGCTTATTAAAGGCTTACTAGCAACTTAGTAAGCCTCGTTCGTGGATCGTTCGCGGGGGTGGGAGAATCGGGTATAGGGGGCGGGGCGCATGTACGCTTGCATACGAGCATACAAGCTTGCAAGCATGGAAGCTCCCAAGCTTATTTATAATAAGCCGGGAAGCCAAAAAATTAGCTTTATTTTGTCCCGTTCTTTCCTTCGCTTTTTTGTTCTTTCTCGCTTTCCCTTTCTTTCCTATTGCTGCATTCGGGACACCCTCGTCCCGAGCACACCACGACCGTGAACGAAATAATTACAAGGAAATACATACGATCCCTTTTTTTATTGCACCTACGCTCATCATGCGCAAGCGGTCGCTGAACGATCAGGTAAAAAAACTGCCGGCGTTCTGCGAAGCGGACGGTGAGATGGGGTTCGTCAGTGGTTTCTGTAAATATATAGAAGAAAAAAAAAGCGGAGAGACATGCGAAATCTTTACACTTTGTTTTTTTTTCTTTAACTCATATCGAGTGTTAAAATGCGTACCTCTCAAGACGTCGAATATTCAGCACTCTCTCCGATGTGATTTGTCCTGCCATCCTGCGGTTTAACTCCGGCTTCACCCTTTCCGCTTCACGGCCAAACTCTTTCCATCAGCTGATCGACTCGATGGGATTCACTACGCACAAAACACAAGGAATAGAATTAATTCACTTATCACAATCACTAGTTTTTACATTACTTACCGGAGCAAAGAATCACTTCACAAAACACGATAACGCTTGCGCACACACCTCCGCCTCCAGCAAAGGCCAAACTCATATGAATACGCCAAAGACAGGGCAAAAGCAATTTTGTAGTGAAAGAAAGGAGACAGCGAAAAACAATATAGTGCCACACTCCTCGACAGGCTTCAAAGTGTGGAACCAAAATTGTCTAACACTTCGAGTATGGGAACGTTCAGGTGTGGGGTGGGTTAATGACGCAGGTTGCGGTGAGGGTTTACATAGAATATGGGAGCGTGTGTGAGTGAGGTAGGGTGGTGGAGTGAGAGTTTGTCGTACGATCGCTCGAAAGTGAGGGTCAGGGGTAGCGAGAATGAAGAAATTTCCCCCCTCTCATGCGATTTCTGCCAAGTGGGATGTGTCTTTGCTAATGTGTCTTGGCTAAGGTGTCTTGGCTAATGTGTCTCGGCTAATGTGTCTTGGCTAAGGTGTCTTGGCTAATGTGTCTCGGCTAGTGTGTCTTGGCTAATGTGTCTTGGCTAAGGTGTCTTGGCTAATGTGTCTTGGCTAATGTGTCTTGGCTAATGTGTCTTGGCTTATGTGTCTTGGCTAAGGTGTCTTGGCTAAGGTGTCTTGGCTAATGTGTCTTGGCTAATGTGTCTTGGCTAATGTGTCTCGGCTAATGTGTCTTGGCTAATGTGTCTTGGCTAAGGTGTCTTGGCTAAGGTGTCTTGGCTAAGGTGTCTTGGCTAATGTGTCTTGGCTAAGGTGTCTTGGCTAAGGTGTCTTGGCTAATGTGTCTCGGCTAATGTGTCTTGGCTAATGTGTCTTGGCTAAGGTGTTTTGGCTAATGTGTCTTGGCTAAGGTGTCTTGGCTAATGTGTCTTGGCTAAGGTGTCTTGGCTAATGTGTCTTGGCTAAGGTGTCTTGGCTAATGTGTCTCGGCTAAAGTGTCTTGGCTTAGGTGTCTTGGCTAAGGTGTCTTGGCTAATGTGTCTTGGCTAAGGTGTCTTGGCTAATGTGTCTTGGCTAATGTGTCTCGGCTAATGCGTCTTGGCTAAGGTGCCTTTGCTAAGGTGTCTTGGCTAAGGTGTCTTGGCTAAGGTGTCTTGGCTAATGTGTCTCGGCTAATGTGTCTCGGCTAATGTGTCTTGGCTAAGGTGTCTTGGCTAAGGTGTCTTGGCTAATGTGTCTTGGCTAAGGTGTCTTGGCTAATGTGTCTTGGCTAATGTGTCTCGGCTAATGTGTCTTGGCTAAGGTGTCTTGGCTAATGTGTCTCGGCTAATGTGTCTTGGCTAATGTGTCTTGGCTAATGTGTCTTGGCTAAGGTGTCTTGGCTAATGTGTCTTGGCTAATGTGTCTCGGCTAATGTGTCTTGGCTAAGGTGCCTTTGCTAAGGTGTCTTGGCTAAGGTGTCTTGGCTAAGGTGTCTCGGCTAATGTGTCTTGGCTAATGTGTCTCGGCTAATGTGTCTTGGCTAATGTGTCTTGGCTAAGGTGTCTTGGCTAAGGTGTCTTGGCTAAGGTGTCTTGGCTAAGGTGTCTTGGCTTATGTGTCTTGGCTAAGGTGTCTTGGCCAAGGTGTCTTGGCTAATGTGTCTCGGCTAATGTGTCTTGGCTAATGTATCTTGGCTAAGGTGTTTTGGCTAAGGTGTCTTGGCTAATGTGTCTTGGCTAAGGTGTGTTGGCTAAGGTGTCTTGGCTAAGGTGTCTTGGTTAATGTGTCTCGGCTAAAGTGTCTTGGCTTAGGTGTCTTGGCTAAGGTGTCTTGGCTAAGGTGTCTTGGCTAAGGTGTCTTGGCTAAGGTGTCTTGGCTAATGTGTCTTGGCTAATGTGTCTCGGCTAATGTGTCTTGGCTAAGGTGTCTTGGCTAATGTGTCTCGGCTAATGTGTCTCGGCTCATGTGTCTTGGCTAAGGTGTCTTGGCTAAGGTGTCTTGGCTAATGTGTCTCGGCTAATGTGTCTTGGCTAAGGTGTCTTGGCTAAGGTGTCTTGGCTAAGGTGTCTCGGCTAATGTGTCTTGGCTAATGTGTCTCGGCTAATGTGTCTTGGCTTATGTGTCTTGGCTAAGGTGTCTTGGCTAAGGTGTCTTGGCTAAGGTGTCTTGGCTAATGTGTCTTGGCTAAGGTGTCTTGGCTAATGTGTCTCGGCTAATGTGTCTTGGCTAATGTGTCTTGGCTAAGGTGTCTTGGCTAATGTGTCTCGGCTAATATGTCTTGGCTAAGGTGTCTTGGCTAATGTGTCTTGGCTTATGTGTCTTGGCTAATGTGTCTTGGCTAATTTGTCTTGGCTAAGGTGTCTCGGCTAATGTGTCTTGGCTAATGTGTCTCGGCTAATGTGTCTTGGCTAATGTGTCTTGGCTAAGGTGTCTTGGCTAATGTGTCTCGGCTAATGTGTCTTGGCTAATGTGTCTTGGCTTATGTGTCTTGGCTAAGGTGTCTTGGCTAAGGTGTCTTGGCTAAGGTGTCTTGGCTAAGGTGTCTTGGCTAAGGTGTCTCGGCTAATGTGTCTTGGCTAAGGTGTCTTGGCTAAGGTGTCTTGGCTAAGGTGTCTTGGCTAAGGTGTCTTGGCTAAGGTGTCTCGGCTGATGTGTCTTGGCTAATGTGTCTCGGCTAATGTGTCTTGGCTAAGGTGTCTTGGCTAATGTGTCTTGGCTAATGTGTCTTGGCTAAGGTGTCTTGGCTAAGGTGTCTTGGCTAAGGTGTCTTGGCTAATGTGTCTCGGCTAATATGTCTTGGCTTATGTGTCTTGGCTAATGTGTCTTGGCTTAGGTGTCTTGGCTAAGGTGTCTTGGCTAAGGTGTCTTGGATAATGTGTCTTGGCTAAGGTGTCTTGGCTAATGTGTCTTGGCTAATGTGTCTTGGCTAAGGTGTCTTGGCTAAGGTGTCTTGGCTAAGGTGTCTTGGCTAAGGTGTCTTGGCTAATGTGTCTCGGCTTATATGTCTTGGCTAAGGTGTCTTGGCTAAGGTGTCTTGGCTAAGGTGTCTTGGCTAATGTGTCTCAGCTAAAGTGTCTTGGCTAAGGTGTCTTGGCTAAGGTGTCTTGGCTAAGGTGTCTTGGCTAATGTGTCTTGGCTAATGTGTCTCGGCTAATGTGTCTTGGCTAAGGTGTCTTGGCTAAGGTGTCTCGGCTAAGGTGTCTTGGCTAAGGTGTCTCGGCTAATGTGTCTTGGCTAATGTGTCTCGGCTAATGTGTCTTGGCTAAGGTGTCTTGGCTATTGTGTCTTGGCTAATGTGTCTTGGCTAAGGTGTCTTGGCTAAGGTGTCTTGGCTAAGGTGTCTTGGCTAATGTGTCTCGGCTTATATGTCTTGGCTAAGGTGTCTTGGCTAAGGTGTCTTGGCTAAGGTGTCTTGGCTAATGTGTCTCGGCTAAAGTGTCTTGGCTAAGGTGTCTTGGCTAAGGTGTCTTGGCTTATGTGTCTTGGCTAAGTTGTCTTGGCTAAGGTGTCTTGGCTAAGGTGTCTTGGCTAATGTGTCTTGGCTAAGGTGTCTTGGCTTATCCCACTTGGCAAAAGTCGTACGACATTGCGGCTTATTAGCCGGCTTATTAAAGGCTTACTAGCAACTTAGTAAGCCTCGTTCGTGGATCGTTCGCGGGGGTGGGAGAATCGGGTATAGGGGGCGGGGCGCATGTACGCTTGCATACGAGCATGCAAGCTTGCAAGCATGGAAGCTCCCAAGCTTATTTATAATAAGCCGGGAAGCCAAAAAATTAGCTTTATTTTGTCCCGTTCTTTCCTTCGCTTTTTTGTTCTTTCTCGCTTTCCCTTTCTTTCCTATTGCTGCATTCGGGACACCCTCGTCCCGAGCACACCACGACCGTGAACGAAATAATTACAAGGAAATACATACGATCCCTTTTTTTATTGCACCTACGCTCATCATGCGCAAGCGGTCGCTGAACGATCAGGTAAAAAAACTGCCGGCGTTCTGCGAAGCGGACGGTGAGATGGGGTTCGTCAGTGGTTTCTGTAAATATATAGAAGAAAAAAAAAGCGGAGAGACATGCGAAATCTTTACACTTTGTTTTTTTTTTCTTTAACTCATTTCGAGTGTTAAAATGCGTACCTCTCAAGACGTCGAATATTCAGCACTCTCTCCGATGTGATTTGTCCTGCCATCCTGCGGTTTAACTCCGGCTTCACCCTTTCCGCTTCACGGCCAAACTCTTTCCATCAGCTGATCGACTCGATGGGATTCACTACGCACAAAACACAAGGAATAGAATTAATTCACTTATCACAATCACTAGTTTTTACATTACTTACCGGAGCAAAGAATCACTTCACAAAACACGATAACGCTTGCGCACACACCTCCGCCTCCAGCAAAGGCCAAACTCATATGAATACGCCAAAGACAGGGCAAAAGCAATTTTGTAGTGAAAGAAAGGAGACAGCGAAAAACAATATAGTGCCACACTCCTCGACAGGCTTCAAAGTGTGGAACCAAAATTGTCTAACACTTCGAGTATGGGAACGTTCAGGTGTGGGGTGGGTTAATGACGCAGGTTGCGGTGAGGGTTTACATAGAATATGGGAGCGTGTGTGAGTGAGGTAGGGTGGTGGAGTGAGAGTTTGTCGTACGATCGCTCGAAAGTGAGGGTCAGGGGTAGCGAGAATGAAGAAATTTCCCCCCTCTCATGCGATTTCTGCCAAGTGGGATGTGTCTTTGCTAATGTGTCTTGGCTAAGGTGTCTTGGCTAATGTGTCTCGGCTAATGTGTCTTGGCTAAGGTGTCTTGGCTAATGTGTCTCGGCTAGTGGGTCTTGGCTAATGTGTCTTGGCTAAGGTGTCTTGGCTAATGTGTCTTGGCTAATGTGTCTTGGCTAATGTGTCTTGGCTTATGTGTCTTGGCTAAGGTGTCTTGGCTAAGGTGTCTTGGCTAATGTGTCTTGGCTAATGTGTCTTGGCTAATGTGTCTCGGCTAATGTGTCTTGGCTAATGTGTCTTGGCTAAGGTGTCTTGGCTAAGGTGTCTTGGCTAAGGTGTCTTGGCTAATGTGTCTTGGCTAAGGTGTCTTGGCTAAGGTGTCTTGGCTAATGTGTCTCGGCTAATGTGTCTTGGCTAATGTGTCTTGGCTAAGGTGTTTTGGCTAATGTGTCTTGGCTAAGGTGTCTTGGCTAATGTGTCTTGGCTAAGGTGTCTTGGCTAATGTGTCTTGGCTAAGGTGTCTTGGCTAAAGACGCTTGCGAACAGCCGACCGGAGCAGACGTGTTCACACTTTGCTCCCGCCTTGGTATTGGAGTTCTACAAAGCTTTTTCTACCTTTGGCGCGCCTCTGGTAGAAATTAGTGGAGTGCTCACAGCAGGTGTTAAATCAGCGACTTGGAAGTGGAATATTGTGCTTGTGTGTGTGTGATCGTGCTAACAGCAGTTAAGTGGTGTTGCGTTCCGAATTACTCTGTGATTGGATGTGGCCGTGCTTTATGTGTTGTGTTTTGCGATCCCTACGAGCGTGAATTCTATTTCAATAAAGTGTTCTCTGTGACACGAGTGTTAGCTTGTGAATCCAGTGAAAATCTGCCGTTTTGTTTACTAATTTATTCATTGATCCAATTAACTTGCCTTCTGCGGCAAATCTGCCAACGGGTTTTTGTTAAATTATATCCAGTTCCCTCTTCTTCTGCCGTCGGCACAGTGATTTTGTCCCGTTTTTACTCATTAATTTCCAACAGCATCCTAATCGCCTTCTGCGTTAAGTGGATCATTTTAAATTTGGATCAAATTAAGTTGCCTTCTGCGACAATTTTACCGACTAGTGAAACTAACAACATTCGTGAAAGTGTCTAGTGCGCGAAGAACTTTCAGTGGCGCATGCGTGTGCGACTAAGTGCAAACAAGTGCAAGTGGGAGGCGTCCGCGTCTGTTGATTGCCGTATCTTTTGAGTTATTGTCTTCCACGATAATTCACGGATATTCTACAGGCGGCGTTGACGCCCCAAGTTGGTGAAGCCCTCTGCCAAACCAGTCCCGCTTTAGCGAGTGCCACTGTATTGAATCAACGGATAATTAA
Organism: Anopheles funestus; assembly: GCF_943734845.2. Taxonomy (NCBI): domain Eukaryota; kingdom Metazoa; phylum Arthropoda; class Insecta; order Diptera; family Culicidae; genus Anopheles; species Anopheles funestus. The sequence continues at coordinate 670,426 of NW_026045231.1, read as the reverse complement.
GATCAATTGGGAGGCGACCGCGTCTGTGGATAACCGTTCTGATTTGTTGTCTTCTACAATAAATACGCGGATTTTCGACGGACGGCGTCGACGCCACAAATTGGTGAGGCCCTCTGCCAAAACCAGTCCCAACTTAATTGTCCTAGTGCTTGTGCGTGCGTGTGTGTGTGCTCCGGAAATTGATCCTCAAGCGACGAAGCATCCCACAAGCGCCAGCGTAGATTCAAACCGGCAAGCCACAGACATTTAAGATAGCAGAAATTTTAGTTCATAAATTATTCCCAACACTCAATAACATTAACCATACATTCCTAAAAACCTTGCCTACCCACGTACAAATTCCCTGTCCCCATTTAAAAAATCGTTAGGAAAACCCACAAGAATCTCAAAATTCCCGAGCAAAAACCCAAAAAACCCATTCACAAACACACAACATTACAAAAATCCCATTCACACGAACCAAACCCCTTTGTTCCTGCGAAGAAATTTTCCTTCACACTTGTAATTAATTTTTGTACACCTGTAGAAAATATTTTTTTTTTTTTTTGCACGGACCAAACTCACACTTTCCTACACTCATAACATTCTTCTCCTTTGCACCTGCCACACCCTCCTAAAATAATATTTAACTAAACCCACTAAACCTCTTTCCCACGCGCAAGGTAGTTTTTTCCCCCCTCGCCAAACTACGTACGCACTTGCTACCTTGTACCCGTAACGGGGGAAATCCCACCAGCCAGCATCCTTTGCTTATTCACCATTCTCTAGTGCACCTGCCACACCCTCTAAAATAATAATCAACTGTACGCACTAAACCCCCATTCAATGCGCAAGGTAGTTTCCTCCCCGCTCGGTAGTTTATTCCCACGTACACACTTGCTACCTTCTACCCGTAACGGAAAAAAACCCCATCAACTAGCATCCCTTGCTTATTCTCCCATCCGTAGCTCCCATCCGTCAATTCTCTCTCTTACACCCAAATAACCAATTCACCCAACAATTAGTTCACTCACTAATTCATTCATTTAAATCTCAAACTAGGAGTTCCGTTCCGATACAATATCTCCTAAATTAAGCCTTAACTTATTAATTCTCTTACCATCACATCAACAAATAAGCTAATCCCTGAATAATTTTTTTTCTGGAAATAATCAATCTTCACTCAAAGTATTCTAATAATTAAATAACAATATATTAGGTTTCTGTAGACAAATCCAAATCCCCTTCAAAAATACCCTACTGTACACTCTAGCATTAAAATTCCCGAACATTAAACCAACCTCGATTTACGACCTAAACCTTCCAAATCCGAAAATACTACTATATATATATATATATTTTCTTCTGCATATCCACAACATCTCTTCTCTCTCACGCTTAGCACAAATTAAATAATCCTATTAATTTATAATCTCCCCCCCCCCCCCCACATTATAAACAAGACTACACTCTCCTTCTTTTACTACAATTCCAGCTCTAATTCTCCTCTTTCCTTACAGTCAAAATTCTCACACCCATCCCATATATCCGTTAAACCCACAAGGCAATACTACACTCTCCTCCTCTCTTATATTTTCAGCCAAAATCCTCATTTCCTCATAACTAATTTACCAAATCCCCTTCCACTTGTTAACAATACTACACTTTTCCTCTTCTCTATCTCTTATCAGTGCTAATTCTTTTCTTATTCATAAAAAATCCTTAAATTCCTCCCCTCTATCAAACAATACTACACTCTCCCTCTCTTCTTATATTTCCAGAAAATTGCTTAACCTACCCCCCCCCCCCCCCCATTAATAAACAATACTACACTCTCCTTCTTCTCTTTTATTTCAGGAAAAACCTCTTAATTCAACCCTCCTCCCCCAAAAAAGCAATACTACACTTTCCCTCTGTTCTTATAATTTCAGATAGAACCCCTCCTACCCAATTAAACAATACTACACTCTCCTTCTTCTTTTCTCTTCCAGGGCAAAGTTTTTCACTTTTATCCCTATCCTCCAAAAAAGGCAATACTACACTCTCCCTCTGCTCTTATATTTCCAGGTTAAACTCCATCTGCTTCCACCATGGCCCCAATGACGCGCAGTACCTCCAGGTCGCAACTGACCGCATCGCCCAAGCGACTGTCGGGACCGGCCCGGGTGACCTCCAGAGGACGGGCCTCCCTAAGCACGGCGACCCCGTTGATGTCAACCAGACAAGAGGCCCTACTCACTCGCCGGATGACACTAGGCTCCTCGCCGACCATGCCAACCCTTCCATTTGCGGAAGCTTCCGCACCTTTGAAAAGCACTTCGAAGGTTGGACTGGGCCTGGCAAAGCGGTCGACGCTGCAGCCGGTCATCGAGGGGAGTGCGGGACCACTGGTTGCATCTACGGCTGGGCGCAGCTTGGAGGACTTCCTTGCACGGTACCCCGTTGGCATCAGTCCCGCGAATGATTTAGAGCGGGCAATGGCGATACTGACTGGCTTAATCCGTGACATACGGGACGGACAGAAGACAAAAGGACTCCTCACTATGCCAAAAGACTGGGCACTCAAATTCAGGACTTCCCTGAATTTGCTTGCCGACACAGCCGACAAAAACAAGACGGGATATCACGACAAAACAACAATGACGGACGTTCCCGAATCACCGCCACGTGCAGTGGACGAACTACTGGAACTCATTGCGACACCGGTTGAGCGGCAGTCCACGGGTAATGTAGGTGAAGTGGCCAGGTCTTCACTAGTGGAGGCCCAGCCTGCACCTCAGTCTCCCGAAAAACAGCTGTCTCCCGGTCCGACCAAAGAGGAGGTGGAAGAGCTGACGCACATGACGGAATTGATCTTGGAGGCCAACAATAAGCTTCTGCTTAAGTTGAACGCTGTAAAACAGTGGACACAGGAACAAACACAGGCACAAACACAGATAAACCAAACATCAGACAACCCAAACAACGAAGACACCACACAAACAGACAAACCAACAAACACACAAGACACCCAAACAAACAACCCTTCGACCCACACAAACAAAATGACAAAAACACCAAAAGACACAAACACCAAAACACAAACAAACAAAAAGACCGAAACCACACAAAACTCTGAAACAGACATCCCCACGACCACGGACACACCCTTGACCCCTTCAAACGATGAGGCAAGCAACATAACAGACAAACACACAGACACACAAACAGCCAAAAAGACAAAGAAACGCAAGCGCAGACAAACCAAGAACAAGACTACGGACAACAGACAGGACCAGGACAAGTCTCAAGAACCGGCGCCCGAATGGACAAAAGTTCTGAGCAAACAGGCCAAGCGACGGGCACGGAGGAAGCAGCGGAAGCAGGAAGCAGCGGCGCTTGACGCGAACCAGCAGCAGCAGCGGCAGCAGCCGGAGCATCAGCAACAACCAAAACAACCGAAGCAGCGCGCGCATCGGGTCCCAGATGCGTTGGAGTTGGAAACAACGAACAACACAACACAGGACGAGATGATGCGCATCCTCAAGGAAAAGCTGGGGAATGATCGGCAGAAAGTGGAGCGTGTAAGGATGAATTTCCAGGGAAATATTCTTCTGGAATTGTCCTGCAAGAGCCACGACGAGACGCTTGAGATGTGGCGGAAAGTGTCCGAAGCACTGGAGGGCAAAGCGAAAGCCCGACCACGGACCCCCACAACTCGCCTCACCTGCACGAACATTCCACCAAGCTGCACCAATGAGGAAATCGCAACGGACCTAAGCACAGCCCTGGGAGTCACGATCTACGCGGACCAGATCAGTACCGTTAAATCCAATTACGGAACGCTGGTCGCATTTTTCGGATGCCCAGAGGTGGCAGTAACGGACGACGTGCTACTAAAACAGCATGTTGTCGGATTCAGCCAGTGCTGCCGGTTCAAGAAGGTTGAGGTGAAGCGCCAATGCTATCGGTGCTACGAGTTTGGCCACATTGCCACTCACTGCCGTGGGAAGGATCGGTCAAGCAAGTGTCATCGATGTGCGGAGACTAAGCACCCAGGACCGTGCACCAAGGAACGGAAGTGCCTCGTCTGCAAGGGCCCGGAAGCAATCGGGCACTCGTTCGGACAGCGCAACTGCCGCCAAGTAGGAGAAGGGGTAAAAAACCGGCCTCGTCATGATTAATGTCCTTCAACAGAACCTTAACCACAGCCAGCTGGCCCAGGACATGCTGATGCAGACTGCTCGGAACGAAGGCTGCGACATAGTGTTGATCGCCGATCCATACCGGATTCCGGAGAACAACGGTAACTGGGTCGCAGATCCGACGGGCAGAGTTGCAGCAGTATCGACAGGAAGATACCCTATCCAACGCATAATCGAGAATCGGCGGGATTACTTCGTCGTGGTCGAAATGCGTGGTATCGTTTTCTGCTCCGTGTATCTACCTCCTGTGGGGTCCGATTTGTCAGTGGAGGATTATCGACGCAAATGGACCGAAATTGCGTCGGTGATTCCGCGGAATCGGGACACCGTGATCGGCGGGGACGTCAACGCCTGGTCAGGAGCGTGGGGGATGGAACGCAGACACAACGATGGAGAACGAGTTCATAGGGGAGCAGTGGTGATGGATGCTATGGCATCACTTGAGCTAGTCTTGTTGAACCGGGGCAACCGGCCAACCTGGAGCAACAACAGTGGCCGTAGTTCCATTATCGACGTTTCCTTCTGCAGCTCGTCTCTTCTGGGGGAAAATAACTGGCGAGTCTGCGACGAAAATCCAAGTGACCACAATACCATCAAGTTTGCGGTCGGGAGGACGACGACGCAGCGTAACCTGGGACACAGTGCACAGCAGGCTTCGGAGAGCAGATGGGCAACCCGGTATTTCAACAAGGACTTGTTCGTTGAAATTCTGGGGTCACTGGACATCTACAATCGCACCCTCTTGGCGGACGAGTTGACGCAGGTAATGTCAACTGCCTGCGACGCGACGATGCCGAGATTGCCAGCAGCACGGGGAGGACGACGATCGGTGTACTGGTGGAATAACGAGATTTCCCAGTTACGTCGCACTTACATCGGGATGCGGAGAAGACTCAGGCGAGCCCGAACGGAAGAGCAGCGACAGGATCGCCGTCCGGCGTACACAGCAGCGAGAGCAGCACTGGAGCAAGCGGTCAAGCGGAGCAAGAAGGAGCAGGGCGATCAACTTTCGGAACAGCTGGGGCCCCACGGATTCGGGCCAGGCTACAAAATCCGGAGGCAGATGTGGCAAGGAGCCCGAGTACCGATGGAACGGGATCCAGCCAAACTGCAGCACATCGTCGGCGAACTTTTTCCGGTGCAACCGCCCATGGAATGGCCCACGGCAACAGGATTGACGGACGAGGACACGGCACGGGATGCCGTTACCGAGGGTGAGTTGGTGAGCATTGCAAAATCGCTCAATCCCCAGCGTGCCCCAGGAGACGACAACATTCCGAACGTGGCCTTGATTGCGGCGATGACGGCGTTTCCACGCGTCTTCATGAGAACGTTCCAGCATTACATCGATTCCGGCCACTTCCCCGTCGAATGGAAGAGGCAACGGCTAGTGCTGTTCTCGAAGGCCGGGAAACCACCCGGAGAATCATCGTCGTACCGGCCAATCTGCCTGCTGAGTGTTCTGGGAAAAGTATTGGAGCGACTCATACAGCGCAGACTTACGGAGCATCTGGATGCAACGGGCGGTCTCGCTGATGCCCAATACGGATTCAGGAAAGGACGCTCAACCATGGATGCCATCAACAGGGTGATTGCCAACGGAAGGATTGCGCTCGACAAGAAGCGCAGGGGCGATCGACTGTGTGCGATGGTGACAATCGACGTGAAGAACGCCTTCAACACGGCCAACTGGACAGCGATCGGAGCAGCTCTGCAGCGAAGGAACACGCCACCGTACCTCCAGGCGTTGCTGCGGAACTACTTCACGAATCGCACGCTCCACTACGAAACGGATGAAGGAATGGTCTCGTTACCAGTATCGGCAGGTGTCCCGCAGGGTTCGGTTCTAGGACCAACACTGTGGAATGTTATGTACGATGACCTTCTTCGTTTGGAGCTGTTCGGAAAGCGTGCGGACATTATAGGGTTTGCTGATGATGTGGCGTTCACCCTTATAGGGAGGGACCCGCAGGAAATCAGCAACCTTGCTACAAGGAATCTGGAGATGATCGAGCGTTGGATGGATGGAGTGGGATTGAAGCTGGCCCATCAAAAGACCGGCTACATGATCTTCTGCACTCATCACAACCCGCAGGTAGGTCAACTACGTGCGGGGGGACACACGATCGTATCCACGGAATCGCTCAAGTACCTGGGGGTCGAGCTCTGCCGCAAACAGCACCACGGTCGGCATTTGGAGAAGGTTTGCAGCAAGGCATCACGTATCACGAATGTCTTGACCGCTCTGATGCCGAATAAGTGTGGCCCAAAAAGCAGCAGAAGGAGACCCTTGGTTAACGTTGGGAATAGCATTGTCCGTTACGCGGCACCATCGTGGGGACGGACGCTTCTTCAGAAGGACGTTCACCGGACCACGGTTCAGAGGACGCACCGCACAGGAGTTCTTCGAGTGGCCAGTGCCTTCCAAACGGTCTCCTACGATGCCGCTTGCGTGGTCGCAAGCACTATCCCGTTAGTCCTTCTCCTAGAGGAGGACATCCGCTGCCACGACGAAAAGGTAGCGAGGGGAAGTCCAGGACCAGACATACGAAAGCGGCAAAGGGAAGAGGCCATGGGACGCTGGCAACAACAATGGACGGCCGGAGCGGGGCAACCGAGATCGCCGGGGATGAAGACGAGGAGAATTATCCCGGACATTATGTCCTGGGTAAATCGCAAGCACGGAGAAATTGATTTTTATCTCTCTCAACTCTTTACAGGGCATGGGTTTCTCCGGAGCTACTTCGTCGAAAAAGGCATCCTCGACGGCTCGCCAAACTGCCCGGTGTGTGAACACCAAGTGGAAGATGTCGACCACGTAATGTTCCACTGTCCACGGTTTGCTCGAACCCAACACGAGATGCAGCAGCAGAGCCACACCCGCTTGACGATAGAAAATCTTGCAGCGGAAATGTGTGCCAACAGCAACACATGGGAAGCAGTCCGGACCGCCGCAAGGACCATCTTCAGAAACCTCCAAGTGAGATGGAATGAGGAAAGTCCACCTACGGCCAGACGGAGACGACAACAACGACGGCGGAACACGGAACAAACGGGACCGCACCAAAGGATGACGACAACGGAAGCAGCAGCAGCAGCAACGAGTAACCAGAGCAGCAGCAGGAGCTAGACCCCACCGGAAGTAGCGGCTACGGACGGGCGGAATCAAGCAGCAGCAGCGGAAGGAAGGCACGAAGCAGCAGCAGCAGCTGAGACAACTAGGACGGATGACGCAGTGGCAGCACTGGAAAGCAGCAGCGCGTCAACAGGATGGGTGCATCGCACAAACGTTCCTGCATGGAGTACTACGCACATCAAGCGCATCGGCAGGGTTCGGATCAGGTCGAGGAGTGGTTTAGTTAGGGTCCCATCGGCTGCCGGGTCCGCTTCACGGGCCCAGCGTCACGATGAATCCCACATAACCCATCTCGGAGGGATTGGTTTGTAGCCGCAAGCCGCCCTTCGAGGTGGGTACCTTTTGAAGGTTCCCTCCCCGTTAACAAAAAAAAAAAAAAAAAAAAAGTGTCTTGGCTAATGTGTCTCGGCTAAAGTGTCTTGGCTTAGGTGTCTTGGCTAAGGTGTCTTGGCTAATGTGTCTTGGCTAAGGTGTCTTGGCTAATGTGTCTTGGCTAATGTGTCTCGGCTAATGTGTCTTGGCTTATGTGTCTTGGCTAATGTGTCTCGGCTAATGTGTCTTGGCTAATGTGTCTTGGCTTATGTGTCTTGGCTAAGGTGTCTTGGCTAAGGTGTCTTGGCTAATGTGTCTCGGCTAATGTGTCTTGGCTAAGGTGTCTTGGCTAAGGTGTCTTGGCTAAGGTGTCTTGGCTAAGGTGTCTCGGCTAATGTGTCTTGGCTAATGTGTCTCGGCTAATGTGTCTTGGCTAAGGTGTCTTGGCTAAGGTGTCTTGGCTAAGGTGTCTTGGCTAAGGTGTCTTGGCTAAGGTGTCTTGGCTAATGTGTCTTGGCTAATGTGTCTTGGCTAAGGTGTCTTGGCTTATGTGTCTCGGCTAATATGTCTTGGCTAAGGTGTCTTGGCTAATGTGTCTTGGCTAATGTGTCTTGGCTAAGGTGTCTTGGCTAAGGTGTCTTGGCTAAGGTGTCTCGGCTAATGTGTCTTGGCTAATGTGTCTCGGCTAATGTGTCTTGGCTAATGTGTCTTGGCTAAGGTGTCTTGGCTAATGTGTCTTGGCTAATGTGTCTTGGCTAAGGTGTCTTGGCTAAGGTGTCTTGGCTAAGGTGTCTTGGCTTATGTGTCTCGGCTAATGTGTCTTGGCTAAGGTGTCTTGGGTAAGGTGTCTTGGCTAATGTGTCTTGGCTAAGGTGTCTCGGCTAATGTGTCTTGGCTAATGTTTCGCGGCTAATGTGTCTTGGCTAATGTGTCTTGGCTAAGGTGTCTTGGCTAATGTGTCTTGGCTAAGGAATCTTGGCTAAGGTGTCTTGGCTAATGTGTCTTGGCTAAGGTGTCTCGGCTAAGGTGTCTTGGCTAAGGTGTCTTGGCTAATGTGTCTTGGCTAATGTGTCTTGGCTTATGTGTTTTGGCTAAGGTGTCTTGGCTAAGGTGTCTTGGCTAATGTGTCTTGGCTAATGTGTCTTGGCTAAGGTGTCTTGGCTAAGGTGTCTTGGCTAAGGTGTCTTGGCTAAGGTGTCTTGGCTAATGTGTCTCGGGTAATGTGTCTTGGCTAATGTGTCTTGGCTAAGGTGTCTTGGCTAATGTGTCTCGGCTAATGTGTCTTGGCTAAGGTGTCTTGGCTAATGTGTCTTGGCTAAGGTGTCTTGGCTAATGTGTCTCGGCTAATGTGTCTTGGCTAAGGTGTCTTGGCTAAGGTGTCTTGGCTAATGTGTCTCGGGTAATGTGTCTTGGCTAATGTGTCTTGGCTAAGGTGTCTTGGCTAATGTGTCTCGGCTAATGTGTGTTGGCTAAGGTGTCTTGGCTAATGTGTCTTGGCTAAGGTGTCTTGGCTAAGGTGTCTTGGCTAAGGTGTCTTGGCTAATGTGTCTCGGGTAATGTGTCTTGGCTAATGTGTCTTGGCTAAGGTGTCTTGGCTAATGTGTCTCGGCTAATGTGTCTTGGCTAAGGTGTCTTGGCTAATGTGTCTTGGCTAAGGTGTCTTGGCTAATGTGTCTCGGCTAATGTGTCTTGGCTAATGTGTCTTGGCTAAGGTGTCTTGGCTAATGTGTCTTGGCTAATGTGTCTTGGCTAATGTGTCTTGGCTTATGTGTCTTGGCTAAGGTGTCTTGGCTAAGGTGTCTTGGCTAAGGTGTCTTGGCTAATGTGTCTCGGCTAATGTGTCTTGGCTAAGGTGTCTTGGCTAAGGTGTCTTGGCTAAGGTGTCTTGGCTAAGGTGTCTCGGCTAATGTGTCTTGGCTTATGTGTCTCGGCTAATGTGTCTTGGCTAATGTGTCTTGGTTAAGGTGTCTTGGCTAATGTGTCTCAGCTAATGTGTCTTGGCTAATGTGTCTTGGCTTATGTGTCTTGGCTAAGGTGTCTTGGCTAAGGTGTCTTGGCTAATGTGTCTCGGCTAATGTGTCTTGGCTAAGGTGTCTTGGCTAATGTGTCTCGGCTAATGTGTCTCGGCTAATGTGTCTTGGCTAAGGTGTCTTGGCTAAGGTGTCTTGGCTAATGTGTCTCGGCTAATGTGTCATGGCTAAGGTGTCTTGGCTAAGGTGTCTTAGCTAAGGTGTCTTGGCTAAGGTGTCTTGGCTAATGTGTCTCGGCTAATGTGTCTTGGCTAATGTGTCTTGGCTAAGGTGTCTTGGCTAATGTGTCTTGGCTAATGTGTCTTGGCAAAGGTGTCTTGGCTACGGTGTCTAGGCTAAGGTGTCTTGGCTAATGTGTCTCGGCTAATGTGTCTTGGCTAATGTGTCTTGGCTAAGGTGTCTTGGCTAATGTGTCTCGGCTAATGTGTCTTGGCTTATGTGTCTTGGCTAAGGTGTCTTGGCTAAGGTGTCTCGGCTAACGTGTCTCGGCTAATGTGTCTTGGCTAAGGTGTCTTGGCTAAGGTGTCTTGGCTTATGTGTCTTGGCTAAGGTGTCTCGGCTAAGGTGTCTTGGCTAATGTGTCTCGGCTAATGTGTCTTGGCTAATGTGTCTTGGTTAAGGTGTCTTGGCTAAGGTGTCTTGGCTAAGGTGTCTTGGCTAAGGTGTCTTGGCTAAGGTGTCTTGGCTAAGGTTTTTTTTTTTTTTTTTTTGACAAGGAGTTTAAAATCTTCTTAGACACCCAGCGGGCGACATGGGATTTTTACCCATGTAAAAAAATCTCCTTGGCCACGCAGTGTTGTTGCCACCACCCACGGGATCACCTCGCGGTATTACTTCATGAGTGGGGCTCTGCAATGGACTTAGTCAACACACACGCACACGAGACAATTACGCTTTACAAAGTTAACATGCAACACATTACACGAACACGGCACTATTCACGAAGCACATATACACTTATGAGGGACCAACACGTTGGTCTTCCTTCCACCGTCGTTGGAGTCTCGTCCCGATTTGCCGCATCATGGTTGCCGCAGCTTCCCACAGGTCAGCGCTTTGCAGCATCGTCTCCACCAGATTTGCACTGGAAACTTCTCTGCCACACTTGCTGTTCAGCTGCTGTCGCTCTACCAGAAACCTCGGACACTCAAACAGCACATGTCCAGCTGTCTCATCCTCGTCAACACACCACGGGCAACAAGGCGATGAAGCGTGCCGAAACCGGTGGAGGTAGGCTCGAAAGCAGCCGTGGCCGGAGAGAAACTGCGTTACATAGAAGTCAACCTCTCCGTGCTTCCTCCCTACCCAGGCTGCCACGCTAGGGACCAGGCGGTGCGTCCACCGTCCCTTCTCGGAGCTGTCCCACTCAGCTTGCCACTTCCTCATAGAGTTCCTTTTCGCGGCGTTCCTTGCGTTACCGGCGTTAGGTTCCCCCGTTCGTGCAATCCAGAAGCTCTCCAGATCTTCTGCCAATGTGATGCAGATAGGCACCATGCCGGCGATCACACACACTGCTTCATAGGAGATCGTCCTATATGCGCTGGTGACGCGCTTTGCCAGTATCCTATGTACTGTGTTGACAGCAGCTTGGTGCTGTTTCTGCATCAGGATGTGTGCCCACGCTGGGGCTCCGTATCTCAGCACAGAGGTGGCTACGCTGGCGTGTAGTCGTTTTGCGCTACTACTAGGTCCACCGATGTTGGGCATAAATGAAGCGAGCGTGTTTGCCGTCCTTGACGCCTTAACGCAGACCTGCTTCAGATGCTCGTCGAACTTCAAGCGATCGTCAATGGTGACCCCTAAGTAGTTGAGGTGTCTTACGGACTCAATGCACTCGGTGCCAACCATGATCGATGCATTCTGGATCCGTTTATGGCTGCTGATGACAATAAACTCAGTTTTCGCATGCGCTATCTGCAGTTTCACCGTCCTCATCCAATCGTCGATACGCCCAACGGCGTCGGTCGCTAACATCTCGATCTCCGCGACGGATTCGCCGGTGATTGTGAGGGCGATGTCATCCGCGAAGCCGATTACTTCCGCTCCTGGAGGTAGCGCAAGGGTTAAGACGTCGTCATACATTGCGTTCCACAGGGTGGGACCAAGTACTGATCCCTGCGGTACGCCAGCCGTGATGCTAGCGGTCTTGACTCCCTCCGCTGTGTCGTATTGCAGCATGCGTCCATCGAGATAGCTCCTCAGCAGCCTGCACAGGTACGGGGGAACCTTCATTCGCTCCATTGCTGTCGCAATTGCCTCCCAGCTGGCACTGTTGAAGGCGTTTTTCACGTCTATCGTGATGACTGCGCAAAAGCGCGCTCCGCTCCTCTTCCGCTGAAAAGCAGCATTGCCCTTTTCAAGCACTGCCAGTATCGCGTCGACTGTTGATCGCCTCCTCCGGAACCCGAACTGTCGTGCTGAGAGGCCGTATTGCCCTTCAGCATGGACAGTCAGGCGATCCAAGATTGGTATTTCCTGAACTTTGGCCAGGCCGTCTATAAGACCCAAGGGTCTTAGGGCCGACGGGTCACCCGGAGGTTTACCTGGCTTGGGTATCAGTACCAACTTCTGTATCTTCCATATCGACGGGAACTGGCTAGAAGCCAGAGTGCTCTGCAGTATGGCCTGGAACACTTGCGGGTACACCTTCATCGCTGCCTTAACTGCCTCGTTGGGGATCCCATCTGGTCCGGGGGCTTTCCCTGTTTTGAGGCGCTCGGCTATTTTCACGACCTCGTCTATGGTTACCGGTTCCGGTACGGACTCAGGGGTACTGAAAGCAGAGCTCAGCTGCGGCGGCTCGTGATCCGGGAATAATTGCGCGATGATTCCCTTCAGCTTCTCGGGGCATCTCTCAACGGGCTCCTTGCGAATTTTAGCTTTTCGCATCACCGTCTTGTATGCGAATCCCCAGGGCTTCCGAGCGATTTCAGCGCAAAGCTCGAGGAAGCATCGCCTCTTGCTGGCCTTAATTTGTCTCTTCAATTCTGACCTCGCCGCAATGTAGGCTGCCTTCAGCTGTTCTCTGCTCGCCAAGCACCTGCCCCGCTGTAGTCGCCTTCGAGCTGCCATGCACTCGGTCCGGAGCCTCGCAATAGCAGCGGTCCACCAGTATACAGGTGGCCGCATGTTTTTGGGGGACTTCCTCCTGGGCATCGTAGCATCGCATGCTCTGGAGAGTGCATCCCTCAACTCTAACGCACTCACAACGTTCTGGAACCCACCAGTGCGTAACGCGTCCACGAACATCTCCTCGTCGAAGCATTGCGTTCTCCAGCCGCGGACTGATGCCCGAAGTGTCTGCAGTGGAGTATGATCTCTGCCGATGGTGTACCGTAGCATGCGATGGTCGCTGAGAGTGTACGCCTCGCTCACTCGCCAATTCAGGTGTCGTGACAGGACTGGGCTACAGAACGTGATGTCTATGACGGAAGTCCTGTCATTTCTGCTGAACGTGGGAGTGTTACCAACGTTGCCCAGCACCACATTGAGTTGGGAGAGACTATCGAGTACCGCTTCTCCTCGGCTGTTGGTTCTCCGGCTACCCCACTCAACCGCCCAAGCGTTGAAGTCCCCGGCAACGACGACTGGGTTGCAACCTGCAAGAGCATCAACTAGGTTATCCAGCATTGTGCCGAATCTCTCCAGTTCCCAGCTGGGTGGGGCGTAACAGCTGCAGAAATAGACACCGTTCACAATGGCGATGGTGAAACCCTCCAAGTCCTGCGAGACTATTTTCTGTATGGGGAATCTGCCCACCGTCCAGATAGCAGCCAGGCCTGTCCGATCTGTTACGCAGCAGCTGTTATCTCTCGGGGTACGATACGGCTCGGAGATTAACGCAACGTCTCCCTGCTCTTCTGCTATCGTCTGCCACAGTAGGTCCTGCGCTGGCTCGCAGTGATTTATGTTGGCCTGCTGTTGGAATACATGCGTACCGCTGTATTCCGACACTTGTTGTCAGCGGGACCCAGCACTCACGATCGCAGAGAGCGATACGAGGGAGAGTGAGTGTGGGATAGTAGGGCAGTGCGTGAGAGGTCAAGGATCAGTAGCAAGCTAGAAGAGTAGAGAAAAGGACTAATATTTTGGCGCACGTAAACACGCGCCTAAAAGAACAAATAAATCGTGCTTGCCTAAAATACCAGAATCTAACTCTCGTCAGCTTCTATCCCTAACATTCCAAAATATTATTCCTAATCGTTCGAGTGATCGTTTGTCAGTGGACTTTACTTTAGTAACGTCATACATTTGTGTGCGCGAAGTAAAAGTGAAGTATTGTGCTACGAGCATTGAACTGAGTGGTGAAAAGGACAATGGATCAAGTACAGGACTCGCATGTGCCACGGGACGCACAATCCACTCCCGTGACGAGACCGGCGGCGGGGCGCGAGGGCGTCCGAACTCCTAACAGAGAGTCGTCTGTCTCGGGACTGCCATACGAGACTGCAGGAGAATCCACGCCGATGGCCGGCACGAGCAGGTGTGTCACGGACTGTGACGCGATACCACAAAGGCAAGTGCAGGACGGGTCAGCGGCATCCGTAGCAGTAACCACAAGGTTTATTGGTGAATCGTACCGCGATTCCATGGGACACAACGACCACGTGCAAGAACGAGCGATTACGTGGACGCCGTCGGAAGAGCGGCGACAAAGGAGAATCGAACTTCAGCGCGAGCTTCAAGAGCTCGATAAAGCGGAAGAGTGGTGCCGAGCAACGGATCGTTTAGGAGCATCATTCTCACGGCCTCCAGGTTATGATGATCGGTGGGCACGCGAGCCGGAGTTCGATGAATGGGTAAAAGGCATGGAGGAATCCATGCAACGTGGTCATCCAAAACAAAATGGCCCTTCACGGCGTCAGGCACCTTTGCCACGAGGTTGTGACGTGTTACATGATGGCGCACACGTGCCCCCGTTTGATGGCGGGCACACAGTGCACGAGGATCGCACGCACACTACGAACGTAAGGCACAGCTATCCTATGTACACTTACACTGATCGAGCTATAGGTTCAAGTAATTATTACCCAGCACCCTATACGACTACTAATCCTCTCACGCAATCGCAGTTCCTTAGCCAAAGTCAAATTTCAGCTAGGCAAATTTCGGCTCGTCAAGGCGTTCCACGTGATTTACCGCTATTCTCAGGCGCTGTAGACGACTGGCCCCTCTTCATCGCAACTTACACGCGGACAACTGCTATGTGTGGGTATACCGACGATGAGAATTTGGTTCGATTGCAACACGCGTTGCGTGGTGTTGCAAAGGAAACGGTTGGCCATCTATTGGCGTTCCCTGATGGACTGAAGGAAGCGATAAACACACTACAGGCGCGTTTCGGATGGCCGGATTTGATTGTGCAATCGATGGTGGAAAAAATCCGTAGAATGGTAACACCGAAGATAGATAGGCTGGAGACGTTAGTAGAATTTGGGTTTGCAGTCAAGCGATTAATAGCAGCGGTGCATGCGTCGGGACTTAGGGGTTACATGTATGATGTGGCTTTGTTGAAAGAACTCGTAAAAAAGCTACCTTCAGTGTTGTGCATCGAATGGGCGCGTCGTCGTAAACACTTACGTGAAGTAAATTTATACGAGTTTGGCCTATCGATCGTGAGAGCCAAAGACGGTGTCGGTGAGACAGGCGACAATCGAAACGGTGAACGGAACGTATGTGGGACCTACTCACAAAATCGCGAAGTTAGACATAGTAGTTCAGGGAGAAGGTTTGACCGAATGCGAGTATCCTAGCGAAGAAAGCGAATGGACGCTTGACGCGTAAACCCATGTACAACAAGTAGGGCAGATACACTGACAACAAAACAAAAGTGCAACCACAGTTGCGAACAGTGATGCACTCGAGGGACATTGTTGGAATACATGCGTACCGCTGTATTCCGACACTTGTTGTCAGCGGGACCCAGCACTCACGATCGCAGAGAGCGATACGAGGGAGAGTGAGTGTGGGATAGTAGGGCAGTGCGTGAGAGGTCAAGGATCAGTAGCAAGCTAGAAGAGTAGAGAAAAGGACTAATATTTTGGCGCACGTAAACACGCGCCTAAAAGAACAAATAAATCGTGCTTGCCTAAAATACCAGAATCTAACTCTCGTCAGCTTCTATCTCTAACACCTGCACTATCTCCATGGTTTTGCTTTCGTCGCCGCCGGGCAAAGGGGGCCACTGGTTTGGTGTGCGTTGACGCCAGGGGCACAAAGTACGCACTTCGCAGCCTTGTGACAGCTGCGCGCCTGGTGACCTTTCTCTCCACAACGGAGACAGAGATCGGTTCGATCAGGTCCCTCACAATCGCGGGAAATGTGGTCTGTTGCCCAACAGCGGAAACATCTCCTATTAGGCGGTAGGAACCGTACCGGGCAGCTGGACCACTCTACCTTCACCGTACCAGCACGAACCACCTTCGCTGCTAAATCCCCGGGCATTTTTATATATGCCGTCTGCGTGCCGTTGAATGATGGCCTTAGCTTCGCCTCCAGGAGGGTGCTCCCACAGTCGAATTGCTGCCTGAAGGCCGTCACCACCTGCTCTGCCTTGGTCTCCAGGTCAATATCGCGACACTCTACCGTTTCCGACCGGTTCAGCAGCCTCACTTGTCCGGTTGCGCCAACAGACTCCACTATAAGGCTCTGAAAGTCGGAAGCCTTCACTCCGTCCTTTAGCTCGAAGATCAGATCGTCTAGTCGAGTACGACGGATTCTTGCCACCTTCTCTCCAAAAGCCTTGAGCTTCGGGTCTTGTTTCATTCTTCGTAGCGTCTCCTCTTTTTCATCCTTAGACGAAACGACGATGGCTTCGGGCAACTCCCGTCTCATGGGTGGTTTCGGCTGCTTTTGGCGGTCGACAGTTTCATTTCCCGCTATTTGGGGTCGTTTCGGGCTCGTCTGTCTCTTCCTGCTTGCCACTACTCTCCACTCTCCCTGTAGTGGTGGGGTGCACTCTACTGCATCGGATGTCTGCAGGTTCGCAGTGGCAATGGTACTTGCTGCGTCCGCTGTATTACTTTTTGCCACATTACACGCACCAGCTTCGCTTTTTGCTCGCTTCTGCTGCTCTTCTAGTACTTCAGGGGAGCCGAGATTTCTCCCCCTTTTCGACGAAGCCTGAGGTCCCGATGGAACATTGCTTCTTAAAACTCTTTCAGCTCTCTCTGCGCGCAGCTTCCAAGCAAGTAGCTCCCGTTCAACACTGCCTAGGTCTGACAGTATTTTCACTGCCATTTTCTTGATAGGAGCATGCACGTTGTGCCGGTCCTTCGTGTACACGTGCAACTCCCTCGCCGTTGCTAACGCCGCCTGTAGTTTACTGCTGCTTTGCGACGGTTCCAGTATCAGCGTCGACTCTTGGGGGTTGCGGTCCTCCATGTCGTCTCGTTCTTCTGCGACATCAGGGGTTACACTCGGCGTTTCTTCCGCGTTTTCCGGGGTAGGTACAGCGGCGGCAGAGGGAGGGGATCTCGGGGTCTTGGAGCTCCTTCCAAAGAATGCTCCGATGGTGGACCCAAACGAGGTGTTGGACGCCTCGTTTCCACTCATTGGGGAGTGATGAATAAATATATATATAAATATATATATTTTGGTACTCACCCGCTTTGCCTCGTGTAGACGGACCTTAACATTGGGCCGTTACACTTATACCCACCGGGATTAAGCGAGAGAGTTAGAGGTAGGCTACGCGTGTGCGTGCACTACTAATCACTTTCTCGTTGCGTTTGTCCGCGTGTGCTCTCCCTTCTGGGTGCCGTTGTCACTAACACGAACTTACGGTTGCTGCTTCAGGAGGAACCGACGCCACCGATTCGAATCGGACAATCAACGCTTCCCTCAGCTCGCACGAAAGATCTGTATCACAACAAAACACTCACTCTCACTTCACCGCACTTTGCTCAGCCTCCGTCACGCGAAAGCGATCACAACCCGTTCACTGGCACTCGAAGCACCGTGTTAAGCAGTTCCGTGTTTGAGGTTGATTCAGGCGGTTCGGCGTTCTCGGCCAAGGGCCTGGGACCGGCCAATTCCCTCAGTAACAGAAAACTTGATCCTTGTCCACTTCACTTAGTAACTATCACTTCCACAAGTACTTATCTCCAGCCCAGCAAAAATTTGCTGTGCAGAATCGCGGTTTTCACAAAATTATTGCCAATAACACTGGGAGTGATTTGTAAACACGTCCGCTTTTCGACATAATTCACGTTCTTGGCTAATGTGTCTTGGCTAAAGTGTCTTGGCTAAGGTGTCTTGGCTAAGGTGTCTTGGCTAAGGTGTCTTGGCTAAGGTGTCTTGGCTAAGGTGTCTCGGCTAATGTGTCTTGGCTAATGTGTCTTGGCTAAGGTGTCTTGGCTAAGGTGTCTTGGCTAAAGTGTCTTGGCTAATGTGTCTTGGCTAATGTGTCTTGGCTAAGGTGTCTTGGCTAATGTGTCTTGGCTAAGATGTCTTGGCTAATGTGTCTCGGCTAATCTGTCTTGGCTAATGTGTCTTGGCTAAGGTGTCTTGGCTAATGTGTCTTGGCTAAGGTGTCTTGGCTAATGTGTCTTGGCTAAGGCGTCTTGGCTAATGTGTCTTGGCTAATGTGTCTTGGCTAAGGTGTCTTGGCTAATGTGTCTTGGCTAAGGTGTCTTGGCTAAGGTGTCTTGGCTAATGTGTCTCGGCTAATGTGTCTTGGCTAATGTGTCTCGGCTAATGTGTCTTGGCTAAGGTGTCTCGGCTAATGTGTCTTGGCTAAGGTGTCTTGGCTAAGGTGTCTTGGCTAATGTGTCTCGGCTAAGGTGTCTTGGCTAATGTGTCTTAGCTAAGGTGTCTTGGCTAAGATGTCTTGGCTAAGGTGTCTTGGCTAAGGTGTCTTGGCTAATGTGTCTTGGCTAAGGTGTCTTGGCAAATGTGTCTTGGCTATTGTGTCTTGGCTAAGGTGTCTTGGCTAAGGTGTCTTGGCTAATGTGTCTCGGCTAATGTGTCTTGGCTAAGGTGTCTTGGCTAAGGTGTCTTGGCTAAGGTGTCTTGGCTAAAGTGTCTTGGCTAATGTGTATCGGCTAATGTGTCTTGGCTAATGTGTCTTGGCTAAGGTGTCTTGGCTAAGGTGTCTTGGCTAATGTGTCTTGGCTAAGGTGTCTTGGCTAAGGTGTCTTGGCTAAGGTGTCTTGGCTAAGGTGTCTTGGCTAATGTGTCTCGGCTAATGTGTCTTGGCTAATGTGTCTTGGCTAAGGTGTCTTGGCTAATGTGTCTTGGCTAATGTGTCTTGGCTAAGGTGTCTTGGCTAATGTGTCTTGGCTAATGTGTCTTGGCTAATGTGTGTTGGCTAATGTGTCTTGGCTAATGTGTCTTGGCTAAGGTGTCTTGGCTAAGGTGTCTTGGCTAAGGTGTCTTGGCTAAGGTCTCTTGGCTAAGGTGTCTTGGCTAATGTGTCTTGGCTAATGTGTCTTGGTCAAGGTGTTTTGGCTTAGGTGTCTTGGCTAAGGTGTCTCGGCTAATGTGTCTTGGCTAATGTGTCCCGGCTAATGTGTCTTGGCTAATGTGTCTTGGCTAAGGTGTCTTGGCTAAGGTGTCTTGGCTAAGGTGTCTTGGCTAAGGTGTCTTGGCTAAGGTGTCTTGGCTAATGTGTCTTGGCTAATGTGTCTTGGTCAAGGTGTTTTGGCTTAGGTGTCTTGGCTAAGGTGTCTCGGCTAATGTGTCTTGGCTAATGTGTCCCGGCTAATGTGTCTTGGCTAATGTGTCTTGGCTAATGTGTCTTGGCTAAGGTGTCTTGGCTAATGTGTCTTGGCTAATGTGTCTTGGCTAATGTGTCTTGGCTAATGTGTCTTGGCTAATGTGTCTTGGCTAAGGTGTCTTGGCTAAGGTGTCTTGGCTAATGTGTCTTGGCTAAGGTGTCTTGGCTAAGGTGTCTTGCCTAATGTGTCTCGGCTAATGTGTCTTGGCTAATGTGTCTTGGCTAAGGTGTTTTGGCTAATGTGTCTTGGCTAAGGTGTCTTGGCTAAGGTGTCTTGGCTAAGGTGTCTTGGCTAATGTGTCTCGGCTAATGTGTCTTGGCTAAGGTGTCTTGGCTAAGGTGTCTTGGCATATGTGTCTCGGCTAATGTGTCTTGGCTAATGTGTCTTGGCTAAGGTGTCTTGGCTAAGGTGTCTTGGCTAAGGTGTCTTGGCTAAGGTGTCTTGGCTAATGTGTCTCGGCTAATGTGACTTGGCTAAGGTGTCTTGGCTAAGGTGTCTTGGCTTAGGTGTCTTGGCTAAGGTGTCTCGGCTAATGTGTCTTGGCTAATGTGTCTTGGCTAATGTGTCTCGGCTAATGTGTCTTGGCTAAGGTGTCTTGGCTAAGGTGTCTTGGCTAATGTGTCTTGGCTAAGGTGTCTTGGCTAAGGTGTCTTGGCTAAGGTGTCTTGGCTAATGTGTCTTGGCTAATGTGTCTTGGCTAATGTGTCTTGGCTAAGGTGTCTTGGCTAATGTGTCTCGGCTAATGTGTCTTGGCTAATGTGTCTTGGCTTATGTGTCTTGGCTAATGTGTCTCGGCTAATGTGTCTTGGCTAATGTGTCTTGGCTTATGTATCTTGGCTAAGGTGTCTTGGCTAAGGTGTCTTGGTTAAGGTGTCTTGGCTAAGGTGTCTTGGCTTATGTGTCTCGGCTAATGTGTCTTGGCTAAGGTGTCTTGGCTAAGGTGTCTTGGCTAAGGTGTCTTGGCTAAGGTGTCTCGGCTAATGTGTCTTGGCTAATGTGTCGCGGCTAATGTGTCTTGGCTAATGTGTCTTGGTTAAGGTGTCTTGGCTAATGTGTCTCGGCTAATGTGTCTTGGCTAAGGTGTCTTGGCTAAGGTGTCTTGGCTAAGGTGTCTTGGCTAAGGTGTCTTGGCTAATGTGTCTCGGCTAATGTGTCTTGGCTAATGTGTCTTGGCTAATGTGTCTTGGCTAATGTGTCTTGGCTAAGGTGTCTTGGCTAATGTGTCTTGGCTAAGGTGTCTTGGCTAAGGTGTCTTGGCTAATGTGTCTCGGCTTATGTGTCTTGGCTAAGGTGTCTTGGCTAAGGAGTCTTGGCTAAGGTGTCTTGGCTAAGGTGTCTTGGCTAATGTGTCTTGGCTAAGGTGTCTTGGCTAATGTGTCTTGGCTAATGTGTCTTGGCTAAGGTGTCTTGGCTAAGGTGTCTTGGCTAATGTGTCTCGGCTAATGTGTCTTGGCTAAGGTGTCTCGGCTAATGTGTCTCGGCTAATGTGTCTTGGCTAATGTGTCTTGGCTTATGTGTCTTGGCTAAGGTGTCTTGGCTAAGGTGTCTTGGCTAAGGTGTCTTGGCTAATGTGTCTCGGCTAATGTGTCTTGGCTAAGGTGTCTTGGCTAAGGTGTCTTGGCTAAGGTGTCTTGGCTAAGGTGTCTCGGCTAATGTGTCTTGGCTAATGTGTCTCGGCTAAGGTGTCTTGGCTAATGTGTCTTGGCTAAGGTGTCTTGGCTAAGGTGTCTTGGCTAATGTGTTTTGGCTAATGTGTCTTGGCTAATGTGTCTTGGCTAATGTGTCTTGGCTAATGTGTCTTGGCTAATGTGTCTTGGCTAAGGTGTCTTGGCTAAGGTGTCTTGGCTAAGGTGTCTTGGCTAAGGTGTCTTGGCTAAGGTGTCTTGGCTAAGGTGTCTTGGCTAAGGTGTCTTGGCTAATGTGTCTTGGCTAAGGTGTCTTGGCTAATGTGTCTCGGCTAATGTGTCTTGGCTAATGTGTCTTGGCTAAGGTGTCTTGGCTAAGGTATCTTGGCTAAGGTGTCTTGGCTAAGGTGTCTTGGCTAATGTGTCTCGGCTAATGTGTCTTGGCTAAGGTGTCTTGGCTAATGTGTCTTGGCTAAGGTGTCGTGGCTAAGGTGTCTTGGCTAAGGTGTCTTGGCTAATGTGTCTTGGCTAATGTGTCTCGGCTAATGTGTCTTGGCTAATGTGTCTTGGCTAAGGTGTCTTGGCTAAGGTGTCTTGGCTAATGTGTCTTGGCTAAGGTGTCTTGGCTAAGGTGTCTTGGCTAAGGTGTCTTGGCTAAGGTGTCTTGGCTAATGTGTCTCGGCTAATGTGTCTTGGCTAATGTGTCTTGGCTAAGTTGTCTTGGCTAAGGTGTCTTGGCTAAGGTGTCTTGGCTAAGGTGTCTTGGCTAAGGTGTCTTGGCTAATGTGTCTCGGCTAATGTGTCTTGGCTAAGGTGTCTTGGCTAAGGTGTCTTGGCTAAGGTGTCTTGGCTAAGGTGTCTTGGCTAATGTGTCTTGGCTAATGTGTCTCGGCTAATGTGTCTTGGCTAATGTGTCTTGGCTAAGGTGTCTTGGCTAAGGTGTCTTGGCTAAGGTGTCTTGGCTAAGGTGTCTTGGCTAAGGTGTCTCGGCTAATGTGTCTTGGCTAATGTGTCTCGGCTAAGGTGTCTTGGCTAATGTGTCTTGGCTAAGGTGTCTTGGCTAAGGTGTCTTGGCTAAGGTGTCTTTGCTAAGGTGTCTTGGCTAATGTGCCTCGGCTAATGTGTCTTGGCTAATGTGTCTTGGCTAATGTGTCTTGGATAAGGTGTCTTGGCTAATGTGTCTTGGCGAAGGTGTCTTGGCTTATGTGTCTTGGCTAAGGTGTCTTGGCTAAGGTGTCTTGGCTAAGGTGTCTTGGCTAATGTATCTCGGCTAATGAGTCTTGGCTAAGGTGTCTTGGCTAATGTGTCTTGGCTAATGTGTCTTGGCTTATGTGTCTTGGCTTAGGTGTCTTGGCTAAGGTGTCTTGGCTAATGTGTCTTGGCTAAGGTGTCTTGGCTAAGGTGTCTCGGCTAATGTGTCTTGGCTAAGGTGTCTTGGCTAATGTGTCTCGGCTAATGTGTCTTGGCTAATGTGTCTCGGCTTATGTGTCTTGGCTAAGGTGTCTTGGCTAATGTGTCTTGGCTAATGTGTCTTGGCTAATGTGTCTTGGCTAAGGTGTCTTGGCTAAGGTGTCTTGGCTAAGGTGTCTTGGCTAAGGTGTCTTGGCTTAGGTGTCTTGGCTAAGGTGTCTTGGCTAATGTGTCTCGGCTAAGGTGTCTTGGCTAAGGTGTCTTGGCTAAGGTGTTTTGGCTAAGGTGTCTTGGCTAAGGTGTCTCGGCTAATGTGTCTTGGCTAATGTGTCTCGGCTAATGTGTCTTGGCTAAGGTGTCTTGGCTAAGGTGTTTTAGCTAAGGTGTCTTGGCT
The DNA here is from genome assembly GCF_943734845.2 of Anopheles funestus. Taxonomy (NCBI): domain Eukaryota; kingdom Metazoa; phylum Arthropoda; class Insecta; order Diptera; family Culicidae; genus Anopheles; species Anopheles funestus. The sequence goes on along the minus strand of NW_026045231.1, from coordinate 647,637 downwards.
AAGGTGTCTTGGCTAAGGTGTCTTGGCTAAGGTGTCTTGGCTAATGTGTCTTGGCTTATGTGTCTTGGCTAAGGTGTCTTGGCTAAGGTGTCTTGGCTAATGTGTCTTGGCTAATGTGTCTCGGCTAATGTGTCTTGGCTAAGGTGTCTTGGCTAATGTGTCTTGGCTAATGTGTCTTGGCTTATGTGTCTTGGCTTAGGTGTCTTGGCTAAGGTGTCTTGGCTAATGTGTCTTGGCTAAGGTGTCTTGGCTAAGGTGTCTCGGCTAATGTGTCTTGGCTAAGGTGTCTTGGCTAATGTGTCTCGGCTAATGTGTCTTGGCTAATGTGTCTCGGCTTATGTGTCTTGGCTAAGGTGTCTTGGCTAATGTGTCTTGGCTAATGTGTCTTGGCTAATGTGTCTCGGCTAATGTGTCTTGGCTAAGGTGTCTTGGCTAAGGTGTCTTGGCTAAGGTGTCTTGGCTTAGGTGTCTTGGCTAAGGTGTCTTGGCTAATGTGTCTCGGCTAAGGTGTCTTGGCTAAGGTGTCTTGGCTAAGGTGTTTTGGCTAAGGTGTCTTGGCTAAGGTGTCTCGGCTAATGTGTCTTGGCTAATGTGTCTCGGCTAATGTGTCTTGGCTAAGGTGTCTTGGCTAAGGTGTTTTGGCTAAGGTGTCTTGGCTAATGTGTCTCGGCTAATGTGTCTTGGCTAAGGTGTCTTAGCTAAGTTGTCTTGGCTAAGGTGTCTTGGCTAAGGTGTCTTGGCTAATGTGTCTTGGCTAAGGTGTCTTGGCTAAGGTGTCTTGGCTAATGTGTCTCGGCTAATGTGTCTTGGCTAATGTGTCTTGGCTAAGGTGTCTTGGCTAATGTGTCTCGGCTAATGTGTCTTGGCTAATGTGTCTCGGCTAATGTGTCTTGGCTAATGTGTCTTGGCTAAGGTGTCTTGGCTAATGTGTCTCGGCTAATGTGTCTTGGCTAATGTGTCTTGGCTAATGTGTCTCGGCTAATGTGTTTTGGCTAAGGTGTCATGGCTAAGGTGTCTTGGCTAAGGTGTTTTGGCTAATGTGTCTTGGCTAATGTGTCTCGGCTAATGTGTCTTGGCTTATGTGTCTTGGCTAAGGTGTCTTGGCTAAGGTGTCTTGGCTAAGGTGTTCTGGCTTAGGTGTCTTGGCTAAGGTGTCTTGGCTAATGTGTCTCGGCTAATGTGTCTTGGATAATGTGTCTTGGCTAAGGTGTCTTGGCTAATGTGTCTCGGCTAATATGTCTTGGCTAAGGTGTCTTGGCTAATGTGTCTTGGCTTATGTGTCTTGGCTAATGTGTCTTGGCTAATGTGTCTTGGCTAAGGTGTCTCGGCTAATGTGTCTTGGCTAATGTGTCTTGGCTAATGTGTCTTGGCTAAGGTGTCTTGGCTAAGGTGTCTTGGCTAAGGTGTCTTGGCTAAGGTGTCTTGGCTAAGGTGTCTTGGCTAAGGTGTCTTGGCTAAGGTGTCTTGGCTAAGGTGTCTTGGCTAATGTGTCTCGGCTAATGTGTCTTGGCTAAGGTGTTTTGGCTAATGTGTCTTGGCTAAGGTGTCTTGGCTAATGTGTCGTGGCTAATGTGTCTTGGCTAAGGTGTCTTGGCTAATGTGTCTTGGCTAAGGTGTCTTGGCTAATGTGTCGTGGCTAATGTGTCTTGGCTAAGGTGTCTTGGCTAAGGTGTCTTGGCTAAGGTGTCTTGGCTAAGGTGTCTTGGCTAAGGTGTCTTGGCTAATGTGTCTTTGCTAATGTGTCTTGGCTAAGGTGTCTTGGCTAATGTGTCTTGGCTAAGGTGTCTTGGCTAAGGTGTCTTGGCTAATGTGTCTCGGCTAATGTGTCTTGGCTAATGTGTCTTGGCTAAGGTGTCTTGGCTAATGTGTCTCGGCTAATGTGTCTTGGCTAATGTGTCTCGGCTAATGTGTCTTGGCTAAGGTGTCATGGCTAATGTGTCTTGGCTAAGGTGTTTTGGCTAATGTGTCTTGGCTAATGTGTCTCGGCTAATGTGTCTTGGCTTATGTGTCTTGGCTAAGGTGTCTTGGCTAAGGTGTCTTGGCTAAGGTGTTCTGGCTTAGGTGTCTTGGCTAAGGTGTCTTGGCTAATGTGTCTCGGCTAATGTGTCTTGGATAATGTGTCTTGGCTAAGGTGTCTTGGCTAATGTGTCTCGGCTAATATGTCTTGGCTAAGGTGTCTTGGCTAATGTGTCTTGGCTAATGTGTCTCGGCTAATGTGTCTTGGCTAAGGTGTCTTGGCTAAGGTGTCTTGGCTAAGGTGTCTTGGCTAAGGTGTCTTGGCTAAGGTGTCTCGGCTAATGTGTCTTGGCTAAAGTGTCTCGGCTAATGTGTCTTGGCTAAGTTGTCTTGGCTAATGTGTCTTGGCTAATGTGTCTTGGCTAAGGTGTCTTGGCTAAGGTGTCTTGGCTAAGGTGTCTTGGCTAAGGTGTCTTGGCTAATGTGTCTCGGCTAATATGTCTTGGCTAATGTGTCTTGGCTAATGTGTCTTGGCTAATGTGTCTTGGCTAAGGTGTCTTGGCTAAGGTGTCTTGGATAAGGTGTCTTGGCTAAGGTGTCTTGGCTAATGTGTCTTGGCTAAGGTGTCTTGGCTAATGTGTCTTGGCTAATGTGTCTTGGCTAAGGTGTCTTGGCTAAGGTGTCTTGGCTAAGGTGTCTTGGCTAATGTGTCTCGGCTTATATGTCTTGGCTAATGTGTCTTGGCTTATGTGTCTTGGCTAAGGTGTCTTGGCTAAGGTGTCTTGGCGAATGTGTCTCGGCTAAAGCGGCTTGGCTAAGGTGTCTTGGCTAAGGTGTCTTGGCTAAGGTGTCTTGGCTAATGTGTCTTGGCTAATGTGTCTCGGCTAATGTGTCTTGGCTAAGGTGTCTTGGCTAAGGTGTCTCGGCTAAGGTGTCTTGGCTAAGGTGTCTCGGCTAATGCGTCTTGGCTAAGGTGTCTTGGCTAAGGTGTCTTGGCTAAGGTGTCTTGGCTAAGGTGTCTTGGCTAATGTGTCTTGGCTAAGGTGTCTTGGCTAAGGTGTCTTGGCTATGGTGTCTCGGCGAATGTGTCTTGGCTAATGTGTCTTGGCTAAGGTGTCTTGGCTAATGTGTCTCGGCTAATGTGTCTTGGCTAATGTGTCTTGGCTTACGTGTCTTGGCTAAGGTGTCTTGGCTAAGGTGTCTTGGCTAAGGTGTCTTGGCTAATGTGTCTTGGCTAATGTGTCTTGGCTAATGTGTCTTGGCTAAGGTGTCTTGGCTAATGTGTCTTGGCTAATGTGTCTCGGCTAATGTGTCTTGGCTAATGTGTCTTGGCTTATGTGTCTTGGCTAAGGTGTCTTGGCTAAGGTGTCTTTGCTAAGGTTTCTTGGCTAATGTGTCTCGGCTAATGTGTCTTGGCTAATGTGTCTTGGCTAAGGTGTCTTGGCTAATGTGTCTCGGCTAATGTGTCTTGGCTAATGTGTCTTGGCTAAGGTGTCTTGGCTAAGGTGTCTTGGCTAATGTGTCTCGGCTAATGTGTCTTGGCTGAGGTGTCTTGGCTAAGGTGTCTTGGCTAAGGTGTCTTGGCTAAGGTGTCTTGGCTAAGGTGTCTTGGCTAATGTGTCTCGGCTAATGTGTCTTGGCTAATGTGTCTCGGCTAATGTGTCTTGGCTAAGGTGTCTTGGCTAATATGTCTTGGCTAATGTGTTTTGGCTAAGGTGTTTTGGCTAAGGTGTCTTGGCTAAGGTGTCTTGGCTAATGTGTCTCGGCTAATAGGTCTTGGCTAATGTGTCTTGGCTAATGTGTCTTGGCTAAGGTGTCTTGGCTAAGGTGTCTTGGCTAATGTGTCTTGGCTAATGTGTCTTGGCTAATGTGTCTTGGCTAATGTGTCTTGGCTAAGGTGTCTTGGCTAATGTGTCTCGGCTAATGTGTCTTGGCTAATGTGTCTTGGCTTATGTGTCTTGGCTAAGGTGTCTTGGCTAATGTGTCTTGGCTAATGTGTCTCGGCTAATGTGTCTTGGCTAAGGTGCCTTTGCTAAGGTGTCTTGGCTAAGGTGTCTTGGCTAAGGTGTCTCGGCTAATGTCCCAGTCATGCAAAAGCGAGTTCATGCGGTCGAGTTTCTTTTGTTCTCATGGTCCCTAACGGGTCTGTTCGGAATCCACCGCGGAGTCCCGGAGGAAGACATTTAGCGACCACACGCACACACTCAAACCGGGTTGGTATATAAAGCCCCGCGTAGCCACGCCCGCTTCAGTCGCCCGCGAGCGTTCGTAGCGTGTGGATCTATGCCGGATTTTAGCAAAAAAATGAATGAATTCCAGAAAATAAAAACGCCAGGGGGGTTCCTCTAATTCACTCTCTCGTGAGAGCGTGAGAGAATCTTTTTTCCCCATACAACTTCCTTGGAGCTTTTGCTGAAATGATAGAGAACATTGGATTAGAAATTGGTGTAGAAGAAAGTCATGCTTACATTTGCGCCATCCGACCAGTCGTTGAGGGGGTACGTTGTGTACCGTATATAAATGAAGCTGAATGGGAATGGATTTCACTGCACGTATGATGCAAAAAATAATTCTTTCGTGCTTTTAGATATTTTTGGGGAAAAATATTGCATGACAGGTTTGTTTCCTACCATACGGCCGTTCCGATAAAAAATATTAGACGCTGTTTGGACCTTTTTAACTATCCTCAAGGTGTGGCTTTATGGAAAATTTCTTTAAACACACAGAAATACGAGGTAGCTGCTACACGTGCTAATTTTTTCCCATGAGCGTTCAGACAGACGACAGGTAACTGGCACTGTTCGTTGTCGCTACGCGCCTATACATGCGGAAGGTGTTACTGGTTGTTGTAGGCAGGTAATGAACACAGGATGTTATGTAGGTGCGACTAGGGGAAACCGAATACCTCTGACAAGAATTGAGTCATACCACAAACCATTGCATGGCCAAGAAATGCTTACCGGCTAAACACCGACTCGCGTACCAGTGATGCGTTCGGGTACATAGGTAAAGAATATGAATGTAAAAGGATGCGTCGATTAGGTGTCGCACGATGGGACTAGAGGCAGTGAACGATCAATTTAAAAACTGTTCAAAAGCCCTAAATTTTTCAAAACAATTGTTCATAAGTAGTTTAACACTGTCCTTTACATCTTTATCCAAATCGTATGTTTGAAAGAATTTAACAATTAAATTTGTGACGCTGAAGCAATCCCCGATATATTTAATCAAAATAACATGGTTAATCATTTGTATAAAAATCGGCAAAAATCTTTAAAAGATACGAAATGTTATTCTTTACAACTTTGTAGAACATCATTTTCGTCTAGCTCTTTAACTTTTTTAGTTATTCGCTAAAAACCAAAGCCAGTACGTTACGGGCGGCCGCGAGGAAATAGCTAAAGCAAGGCATAGAATTGTAGCGAAAAATACCTTGTTTTTGTCATTGAATTTTAGTATTATTTTATCTAAATACCACACGGGAAAATCTTGCAACTATTAGCCCAAAGTGTGGCCAACATATTGTAATCGGTGGTTTGTAAATAAATAATCATTTTAATACAAATAAATGAAGAAAAGTGAATGCGCTTTTGCGCGCTACTCTACGACCATCGCGACCAAAACACCGTCCGCTGCGAGCGGACGCGTTGCTTTCCACATGGACTCATTCACCGGCATTAAACATTCACCCGTAAGGATCGTGCAAGCGCCCGTACGCTGCAGACGCGTTGCTTTCTACATGGACGCCGTGAGGATTCCACGTAAGGATTCCACATGGACTCGAAACCCGGCGGGATCGTGCCTGCGCCCGTACGCTGCGTTCCACAAGGATTCCACATCGACCCGGGTCACGCCCCTAGGATCGTGCAGGCGCTCGTACGCTGTGTACACACATGGTGTCTTTGAATGTGTTAGTGTGTATCGACGCGCGATCCCAACACGCATTCTCGCTTTAGCAGGATGATCGTTAGTTAGGTAGAGGGAGAAAGGGCTAATTGGGATCGACAGCGTACCGTGTATATGCGTATGTGCACGTTTTTTATCTCACTTCGCCTGTAGGCCAGAACATAGCGGCAATAGTATTTATTAGCAGGCGTGGTTGAATTGCTCATTGGGGTGTCTTGGCTAATGTGTCTCGGCTAATATGTCTTGGCTAATGTGTCTTGGCTAAGGTGTCTTGGCTAAGGTGTCTTGGCTAAGGTGTCTTGGCTAATGTGTCTTGGCTAAGGTGTCTTGGCTAAGGTGTCTTGGCTAATGTGTCTCGGCTAATGTGTCTTGGCTAAGGTGTCTTGGCTAATGTGTCTCGGCTAATGTGTCTCGGCTAATGTGTCTTGGCTAAGGTGTCTTGGCTAATGTGTCTTGGCTAATGTGTCTCGGCTAATGTGGCTTGGCTAAGGTGTCTTGGCTAAGGTGTCTTGGCTAAGGTGTCTCGGCTAATGTGTCTTGGCTAATGTGTCTCGGCTAATGTGTATTGGCTTATGTGTCTTGGCTAAGGTGTCTTGGCTAAGGTGTCTTGGCTAAGGTGTCTTGGCTAAGGTGTCTTGGCTAAGGTGTCTTGGCTAATGTGTCTCGGCTAATGTGTCTTGGCTAATGTGTCTTGGCTAAGGTGTCTTGGCTAAGGTGTCTCGGCTAATGTGTCTTGGCTAAGGTGTCTTGGCTAAGGTGTCTTGGCTAAGGTGTCTTGGCTAATGTGTCTTGGCTAATGTGTCTCGGCTAAGGTGTCTTGGCTAAGGTGTCTTGGCTAAGGTGTCTTGGCTAAGGTGTCTTGGCTAATGTGTCTTGGCTAATGTGTCTCGGCTAAGGTGTCTCTGCTAATGTGTCTTGGCTAAGGTGTTTTGGCTAATGTGTCTTGGCTAAGGTGTCTTGGCTAATGTGTCGTGGCTAATGTGTCTTGGCTAATGTGTCTCGGCTAATGTGTCTTGGCTAAGGTGTCTTGGCTAATGTGTCTCGGCTAATGTGTCTCGGCTAATGTGTCTTGGCTAAGGTGTCTTGGCTAAGGTGTCTTGGCTAATGTGTCTCGGCTAAGGTGTCTTGGCTAATGTGTCTTGGCTAAGGTGTCTTGGCTAATGTGTCTTGGCTAATGTGTCTTGGCTAAGGTGTCTTGGCTAATGTGTCTTGGCTTAGGTGTCTTGGCTAAGGTGTCTTGGCTAAGGTGTCTCGGCTAATGTGTCTTGGCTAATGTGTCTCGGCTAATGTGTATTGGCTTATGTGTCTTGGCTAATGTGTCTTGGCTAAGGTGTCTTGGCTAAGGTGTCTTGGCTTAGGTGTCTTGGCTAAGGTGTCTTGGTTAATGTGTCTCGGCTAATGTGTCTTGGCTAAGGTGTCTTGGCTAAGGTGTCTTGGCTAAGGTGTCTTGGCTAAGGTGTCTTGGCTAAGGTGTCTTGGCTAAGGTGTCTTGGCTAATGTGTCTTGGCTAATGTGTCTTGGCTAAGGTGTCTTGGCTAATGTGTCTTGGCTTAGGTGTCTTGGCTAAGGTGTCTTGGCTAAGGTGTCTCGGCTAATGTGTCTTGGCTAATGTGTCTCGGCTAATGTGTATTGGCTTATGTGTCTTGGCTAAGGTGTCTTGGCTAAGGTGTCTTGGCTTAGGTGTCTTATCTAAGGTGTCTTGGCTAATGTGTCTCGGCTAATGTGTCTTGGCTAATGTGTCTTGGCTAAGGTGTCTTGGCTAATGTGTCTCGGCTAATGTGTCTTGGCTAAGGTGTCTTGGCTAAGTTGTCTTGGCTAAGGTGTCTTGGCTAATGTGTCTTGGCTAATGTGTCTCGGCTAAGGTGTCTTGGCTAAGGTGTCTTGGCTAAGGTGTCTTGGCTAAGGTGTCTTGGCTAAGGTGTCTTGGCTAAGGTGTCTTGGCTAAGGTGTCTTGGCTAAGGTGTCTTGGCTAAGGTGTCTTGGCTAATGTGTCTTGGCTAATGTGTCTCGGCTAAGGTGTCTTGGCTAATGTGTCTTGGCTAAGGTGTTTTGGCTAATGTGTCTTGGCTAAGGTGTCTTGGCTAATGTGTCGTGGCTAATGTGTCTTGGCTAAGGTGTCTTGGCTAAGGTGTCTTGGCTAAGGTGTCTTGGCTAAGGTGTCTTGGCTAAGGTGTCTTGGCTAATGTGTCTTGGCTAAGGTGTCTTGGCTAATGTGTCTTGGCTAATGTGTCTTGGCTAAGGTGTCTTGGCTAATGTGTCTTGGCTAAGGTGTCTTGGCTAAGGTGTCTTGGCTAATGTGTCTCGGCTTATGTGTCTTGGCTAATGTGTCTTGGCTAAGGTGTCTCGGCTAATGTGTCTTGGCTAATGTGCCTCGGCAAATGTGTCTTGGCTAAGGTGTCTTGGCTAATGTGTCTTGGCTAATGTGTCTTGGCTAATGTGTCTTGGCTAAGGTGTTTTGGCTAATGTGTCTTGGCTAAGGTGTCTTGGCTAATGTGTCGTGGCTAATGTGTCTTGGCTAAGGTGTCTTGGCTAAGGTGTCTTGGCTAAGGTGTCTTGGCTAAGGTGTCTTGGCTAAGGTGTCTTGGCTAATGTGTCTTGGCTAATGTGTCTCGGCTAAGGTGTCTTGGCTAATGTGTCTTGGCTAAGGTGTCTTGGCTAAGGTGTCTTGGCTAATGTGTCTCGGCTTATGTGTCTTGGCTAATGTGTCCCGGCTAATGTGTCTTGGCTAATGTGTCTTGGCTAATGTGTCTTGGCTAAGGTGTCTTGGCTAATGTGTCTTGGCTAATGTGTCTTGGCTAATGTGTCTTGGCTAATGTGTCTTGGCTAATGTGTCTTGGCTAAGGTGTCTTGGCTAAGGTGTCTTGGCTAATGTGTCTTGGCTAAGGTGTCTTGGCTAAGGTGTCTTGCCTAATGTGTCCCGGCTAATGTGTCTTGGCTAATGTGTCTTGGCTAAGGTGTTTTGGCTAATGTGTCTTGGCTAAGGTGTCTTGGCTAAGGTGTCTTGGCTAAGGTGTCTTGGCTAATGTGTCTCGGCTAATGTGTCTTGGCTAAGGTGTCTTGGCTAAGGTGTCTTGGCTTATGTGTCTCGGCTAATGTGTCTTGGCTAATGTGTCTTGGCTAAGGTGTCTTGGCTAAGGTGTCTTGGCTAAGGTGTCTTGGCTAAGGTGTCTTGGCTAATGTGTCTCGGCTAATGTGACTTGGCTAAGGTGTCTTGGCTAAGGTGTCTTGGCTTAGGTGTCTTGGCTAAGGTGTCTCGGCTAATGTGTCTTGGCTAATGTGTCTTGGCTAATGTGTCTCGGCTAATGTGTCTTGGCTAAGGTGTCTTGGCTAAGGTGTCTTGGCTAATGTGTCTTGGCTAAGGTGTCTTGGCTAAGGTGTCTTGGCTAAGGTGTCTTGGCTAATGTGTCTTGGCTAATGTGTCTTGGCTAATGTGTCTTGGCTAAGGTGTCTTGGCTAATGTGTCTCGGCTAATGTGTCTTGGCTAATGTGTCTTGGCTTATGTGTCTTGGCTAATGTGTCTCGGCTAATGTGTCTTGGCTAATGTGTCTTGGCTTATGTATCTTGGCTAAGGTGTCTTGGCTAAGGTGTCTTGGTTAAGGTGTCTTGGCTAAGGTGTCTTGGCTTATGTGTCTCGGCTAATGTGTCTTGGCTAAGGTGTCTTGGCTAAGGTGTCTTGGCTAAGGTGTCTTGGCTAAGGTGTCTCGGCTAATGTGTCTTGGCTAATGTGTCGCGGCTAATGTGTCTTGGCTAATGTGTCTTGGTTAAGGTGTCTTGGCTAATGTGTCTCGGCTAATGTGTCTTGGCTAAGGTGTCTTGGCTAAGGTGTCTTGGCTAAGGTGTCTTGGCTAAGGTGTCTTGGCGAATGTGTCTCGGCTAATGTGTCTTGGCTAATGTGTCTTGGCTAATGTGTCTTGGCTAATGTGTCTTGGCTAAGGTGTCTTGGCTAATGTGTCTTGGCTAAGGTGTCTTGGCTAATGTGTCTTGGCTAATGTGTCTTGGCTAATGTGTCTTGGCTTATGTGTCTTGGCTAAGGTGTCTTGGCTAAGGAGTCTTGGCTAAGGTGTCTTGGCTAAGGTGTCTTGGCTAATGTGTCTTGGCTAAGGTGTCTTGGCTAATGTGTCTTGGCTAATGTGTCTTGGCTAAGGTGTCTTGGCTAAGGTGTCTTGGCTAAGGTGTCTTGGCTAATGTGTCTCGGCTAATGTGTCTTGGCTAAGGTGTCTCGGCTAATGTGTCTCGGCTAATGTGTCTTGGCTAATGTGTCTTGGCTTATGTGTCTTGGCTAAGGTGTCTTGGCTAAGGTGTCTTGGCTAAGGTGTCTTGGCTAATGTGTCTCGGCTAATGTGTCTTGGCTAAGGTGTCTTGGCTAAGGTGTCTTGGCTAAGGTGTCTTGGCTAAGGTGTCTCGGCTAATGTGTCTTGGCTAATGTGTCTCGGCTAAGGTGTCTTGGCTAATGTGTCTTGGCTAAGGTGTCTTGGCTAAGGTGTCTTGGCTAATGTGTTTTGGCTAATGTGTCTTGGCTAATGTGTCTTGGCTAAGGTGTCTTGGCTAATGTGTCTTGGCTAATGTGTCTTGGCTAAGGTGTCTTGGCTAAGGTGTCTTGGCTAAGGTGTCTTGGCTAAGGTGTCTTGGCTAAGGTGTCTTGGCTAAGGTGTCTTGGCTAAGGTGTCTTGGCTAATGTGTCTTGGCTAAGGTGTCTTGGCTAATGTGTCTCGGCTAATGTGTCTTGGCTAATGTGTCTTGGCTAAGGTGTCTTGGCTAAGGTATCTTGGCTAAGGTGTCTTGGCTAAGGTGTCTTGGCTAATGTGTCTCGGCTAATGTGTCTTGGCTAAGGTGTCTTGGCTAATGTGTCTTGGCTAAGGTGTCGTGGCTAAGGTGTCTTGGCTAAGGTGTCTTGGCTAATGTGTCTTGGCTAATGTGTCTCGGCTAATGTGTCTTGGCTAATGTGTCTTGGCTAAGGTGTCTTGGCTAAGGTGTCTTGGCTAATGTGTCTTGGCTAAGGTGTCTTGGCTAAGGTGTCTTGGCTAAGGTGTCTTGGCTAAGGTGTCTTGGCTAAGGTGTCTTGGCTAATGTGTCTCGGCTAATGTGTCTTGGCTAATGTGTCTTGGCTAAGTTGTCTTGGCTAAGGTGTCTTGGCTAAGGTGTCTTGGCTAAGGTGTCTTGGCTAAGGTGTCTTGGCTAATGTGTCTCGGCTAATGTGTCTTGGCTAAGGTGTCTTGGCTAAGGTGTCTTGGCTAAGGTGTCTTGGCTAAGGTGTCTTGGCTAATGTGTCTTGGCTAATGTGTCTCGGCTAATGTGTCTTGGCTAATGTGTCTTGGCTAAGGTGTCTTGGCTAAGGTGTCTTGGCTAAGGTGTCTTGGCTAAGGTGTCTTGGCTGAGGTGTCTCGGCTAATGTGTCTTGGCTAATGTGTCTCGGCTAAGGTGTCTTGGCTAATGTGTCTTGGCTAAGGTGTCTTGGCTAAGGTGTCTTGGCTAAGGTGTCTTTGCTAAGGTGTCTTGGCTAATGTGCCTCGGCTAATGTGTCTTGGCTAATGTGTCTTGGCTAATGTGTCTTGGATAAGGTGTCTTGGCTAATCCCACGCAACAATTTCCCATATAAATCTTGGCGAAATTTCCCTTGGGCAAAGGGTACAGTTCTAGAGCCCATTAATTCTATGACAGAACCCAATAAGCTTCAGTTTTACGCAGGGTTAGGGCCCTTCAGCCGCCTATTAGTGCCTGGGACCCGATGACGTTTAATGCAGACGCCATGTTTTTTTAAAGAGCTATGAAAATGAAAGGTAACAGTAGTGGAAGGTAAAGAAGAGCATATCAAAAACATGGGAAATAAAAAAAGAAACCTCAGCGCGCGTGTTTACTTCTGACATTCTCCATCTCCTTCTCTCTCCAGCGACTTTACTATTGGCATTTGTTATTTACCACTCTTCAGAGTGTACAGTATTTGTTTTCTGCTGGTCGCACTCTCCCCACCCATTCTACTATGCTATTGTGCAGTAACCGTTATTCTTCGGAAAGAGCGGTAGGACAGGACTTGACTTGGTGTGAGCTTGTATCTGAGTAGGGTTTCCCATTCCTCTGATTGTCGTGTGTTGTGCTACTGCTTGCTGCAAGGAAAGTGGAGAGTGAATTTTTATTTCATATCAAGTGTGTAAGTTATACCTGGGATCGATCCATGGAATCATCTGCGATGCATAACTAGCGCGTTACGCATTGAACTGTTGAGGTGATTGGGATCGAATCAGTTAGTTGCCCAATATTAATTTACGCTTTTCACTCACAGACATCATGCGTCGTTGGAAAACTGTCGAAAGTGCAACAGCAACGCGTGCATCTATGGACAACTGCATTGAAACTTCATCGACGATTGATGCACCACTTATGCATAACAACGAAAAAAGTGCAAAAATTATTACACTTACCACATCTAGTGCAGAAAACAATGTAAATCTAAACCATTGCAATAGTTCTGTGCGGATAATAACATCTCCCATCACACCGAAAATTGTGCCTGGCATTGTAGCAATAGTTCCACCACCCCCGGTACCAATAACTCCAACACGTAGTGCATTGATAGTTTCTTCTACATCAACTACTATGGAACAACAAAATAGATCGACTGAATCAACCCAATCCTTTTTGGCACCATCTACATCATCGACAAATTCATTATATTTCGATGGCAAAGAAAACCAACGACGAAACTACACCGAACACAGTTATGCTTCCGGAGTGTTGGGAAAAAACAATTTTCCTTCAGCGACAGACGATTCGGCTACAAATTCTCGTTCTAATATGCAGGAAAATCAAATGCTAGAAAAGATACTTAAAAAACTAGAGAATATTGAAGTTAAAGTAGACTGTCTATTAGATCACGTATGTTGTAGTAACACCACCGTTAGACGGATTAATTTTGAGTTTACTCAAATAGATTGTTTAGAAAACTTTCAACAATTTAATGATAAACTTGGACAGGATCCAATTTTCTACAATAGCGGAATTGAATGGCTTAGCATAAGAGTCACAGAACAAGACTTGGATAATCGAATGCACGAAGCATTAGATCTCCTCTTCGATCGTCATTTTTTTAGCACATGTAGCTGGAGTGGCAAAGGTAAGACAGACAAAAAAATAGCACTAAAAGAGTACAGTAATTTTATTAATTTTTTCAAATCTTTTGCCGGAAATAAGTTTCAAATGCCAACAGATGATTGTGTTAAAACATTTTTTCTAAAAAAGTTATCCCACGGAGTAGCTAGAGCTAAGGCGCAAGGAATTAGAAAAACAAGCTGCCACAAAAAAAGGCGCTTATAAATGATGATTAGTTCCACCCCGCAACCCCGAGACAGGATTGAGTTAAGCGAAATTTCCACTCCTCAATCCGTTATTCGTGATACTTAAAAAAAACTATAACAACAATAACACAGGAAAAGACGTTACCAAAAAGTATAATATAACTACTGAATTGTTGATCAAAACATGTTTAACATGTTTAAAAGGTATGAAATATTATGAAGAATAAACGTATTCAATATATTTTTGAACTGAAAGATTAATGTTTAATATTTCTTAAATATATTACATATTTTATGTACATACATTAATTTTAATCGCTTACAATAGTATGAACAAGAGGAGTGAAAAAAAAATCGTTATTTAAGACTATACACACTAATTTACACTTAATATCGCTAACTAATACATGGCTTAATGTAGATGATACATCCGATACTTTTGCCTTATAATTATATATGATATCAGAGATAAGGGGATCTTCAAATGTGTTTTCTTTTATCAAAACTTTATAACCCTCTATTTTATAACCATCGGAGTATTCTGATGCGCTATGGTATTGAATTATTGTGTGGTCTTTAGTCAAAAACCATGAGTTTTTATTATTTTTGCGTAGTAAAAAGTTTTCATTCACCTGCAGTATGACTTCATCTTTTATCATTTTTATCATGGGAAATGTATGTTTTGGATCATTTGTAGCAACTTCCACTTCTTTTAGCTCAACTATACGGTTAGCAACTTGTGGTAGAGGGTGAGGCGCACTCCTGACTAATTTTTTGATAGAAAATAATTTGTTTTCAAACGGATATGTAGAAATATCACTTAATGGCCCAAACCTATGCACATCAACCAAAACATGAAGCAAGTTATGAACGTTACTGGTCACATGATGTTCATGGTAAATGTTGCCAAATTGACCAACAAACCTTTCCAGTAAGATACCTGCATATGCCCAATGCTGTTGAAATGTCTTGGAAGTCAGTAGTATAACTGCAACATACAATAGTTTGAAATGATCGAAAACTCGTGTGTTGAGATTGGCACTTAATATCGGAATGCTAACATGACGGAAAAAGTTTCCATACTCTTTCCCTTTCCAATACTTTAAATAACGCAAAGATCGTAATTGCCGATTCATTTCGCTTGGGAATTTAATATTTATCAGTTGCTCCGATATCATCCGTTGCTTAGAAGGTTTCCATTTTTTAAATGGTTTTAGGGTGCCAAATACCCAACCCCATAATAATTTTCTGACTATTCCTAAATCTATTAGATGAAGTAAGTCTGCTATTACAAAATTATAGACCATATCGAAATCATTGAGATCTAATAGTGGACTTCTACATCTATAATGCTCCTTATACACACCATCTCGAAACTCTTTATCAGTACGGAGATCTGCACACACGCTTTGGTACACAACCTTTCTGGCGCTTTTCAAATGTGTTCCAATGCTCTTGCATTTCATGCAGCCATGCCTTGAACCGTGATATGCGACTCCTGTAAAAACAATTAAGAGCATAAATCAATGGTAATAGTTTTCACGACTACATAGAACACATAGATTGATCTCAAACACTTACTTACCCTTTAGAAATGATCGTGCCGGAGAATCAGCTATAATGGCATGTAACTGAATGTCGACCAGTTTTCCGTTGATGTTTGTGCCTTGATCCAGAAGAAAATTTAATTCATCAACCAACGGCCTAAGATAACTTTCAACATTATCTGGCTTTGATGACCCACAATAGATTCCAACAACCAACACTGGCATTCTTTTCAAATGAGGCAAGGACATAAGTATAGGCCACATCTCAGTCGGTCCACTGTTGTGTAAGGGCAATCCATCCATTGACAAGTTTAAAGCAATTAAACTTGTTGCAGGTGTCTCTTTGCTGAAATACAGAAACATCTGTTAGATTTTACCTTACATAAACAGGTAAAATCAAACATACTCACCCGAAGTAATGCTGTAAGCATTTTTCTACCCCATAGTACCACAGCTGCCCGCCAGCAACATTTGCGATTTGATTCGATATCAAAATTGGCGTTTTTAAAAATGTTCTCGCATCCTTAGGGAGGTTGAAATCAGTACTGTGGTCCAATAGTTTTAGCAGCGCGGTTAAAGTTTTCAGCGGAACATTGTAGGAAAGAGCCCACAGCCGAAGCAAATCTTTAAACGGTTTGTTCCCGAAAGCAATTTCTGGTTCACCGTCGTCGGATGGTTCGCTAGAATCTCCAGCATCTTCGTCCAAAAGAACTTCACTATTATTCTCGACGGCTTCTTCGATGATATCATCAGATGTTGTGGGAACGACTGCACAAACAAACAAACGAAAAAAATGAATGTATGGCACTCTAATTCAACTACCATTGATATCTTACTTGGTGGATCTGATGAATTTGATTCACGTTGAAAGTTGGATTCATTAGCTTTTCGGATTTTGGCTAATTGTCCTGATTTTTTCAGTTTTTTAGCATACATGATGAAACACTTGAACGAGCGTAAACAATAATGGTGGCAGTTATTTCAAAACAAAACTCAAGAGTGAGCGCGAGAGAAAATGTGAATGTATAGCCAGGCATAAAAAAGCAAAGCAGACGAAGAAGAGCTAAGGAAGAAACCGTCAGACGATATCGAACGATAGACACACGGGAGGAAGAGGTAATGAAACAGCGTTGGCGGGGGTAAAAATATTGCCTGACAGCGCGCTCTCCCATACAAACGGCAGCAAAATTGACAGCGTCCCATACATTTTACAGCTCGATTGTTGTGTGGGATGTGTCTTGGCGAAGGTGTCTTGGCTTATGTGTCTTGGCTAAGGTGTCTTGGCTAAGGTGTCTTGGCTAAGGTGTCTTGGCTAATGTATCTCGGCTAATGAGTCTTGGCTAAGGTGTCTTGGCTAATGTGTCTTGGCTAATGTGTCTTGGCTTATGTGTCTTGGCTTAGGTGTCTTGGCTAAGGTGTCTTGGCTAATGTGTCTTGGCTAAGGTGTCTTGGCTAAGGTGTCTCGGCTAATGTGTCTTGGCTAAGGTGTCTTGGCTAATGTGTCTCGGCTAATGTGTCTTGGCTAATGTGTCTCGGCTTATGTGTCTTGGCTAAGGTGTCTTGGCTAATGTGTCTTGGCTAATGTGTCTTGGCTAATGTGTCTTGGCTAAGGTGTCTTGGCTAAGGTGTCTTGGCTAAGGTGTCTTGGCTAAGGTGTCTTGGCTTAGGTGTCTTGGCTAAGGTGTCTTGGCTAATGTGTCTCGGCTAAGGTGTCTTGGCTAAGGTGTCTTGGCTAAGGTGTTTTGGCTAAGGTGTCTTGGCTAAGGTGTCTCGGCTAATGTGTCTTGGCTAATGTGTCTCGGCTAATGTGTCTTGGCTAAGGTGTCTTGGCTAAGGTGTTTTAGCTAAGGTGTCTTGGCTAAGGTGTCTTGGCTAAGGTGTCTTGGCTAAGGTGTCTTGGCTAATGTGTCTTGGCTTATGTGTCTTGGCTAAGGTGTCTTGGCTAAGGTGTCTTGGCTAATGTGTCTTGGCTAATGTGTCTCGGCTAATGTGTCTTGGCTAAGGTGTCTTGGCTAATGTGTCTTGGCTAATGTGTCTTGGCTTATGTGTCTTGGCTTAGGTGTCTTGGCTAAGGTGTCTTGGCTAATGTGTCTTGGCTAAGGTGTCTTGGCTAAGGTGTCTCGGCTAATGTGTCTTGGCTAAGGTGTCTTGGCTAATGTGTCTCGGCTAATGTGTCTTGGCTAATGTGTCTCGGCTTATGTGTCTTGGCTAAGGTGTCTTGGCTAATGTGTCTTGGCTAATGTGTCTTGGCTAATGTGTCTCGGCTAATGTGTCTTGGCTAAGGTGTCTTGGCTAAGGTGTCTTGGCTAAGGTGTCTTGGCTTAGGTGTCTTGGCTAAGGTGTCTTGGCTAATGTGTCTCGGCTAAGGTGTCTTGGCTAAGGTGTCTTGGCTAAGGTGTTTTGGCTAAGGTGTCTTGGCTAAGGTGTCTCGGCTAATGTGTCTTGGCTAATGTGTCTCGGCTAATGTGTCTTGGCTAAGGTGTCTTGGCTAAGGTGTTTTGGCTAAGGTGTCTTGGCTAATGTGTCTCGGCTAATGTGTCTTGGCTAAGGTGTCTTAGCTAAGTTGTCTTGGCTAAGGTGTCTTGGCTAAGGTGTCTTGGCTAATGTGTCTTGGCTAAGGTGTCTTGGCTAAGGTGTCTTGGCTAATGTGTCTCGGCTAATGTGTCTTGGCTAATGTGTCTTGGCTAAGGTGTCTTGGCTAATGTGTCTCGGCTAATGTGTCTTGGCTAATGTGTCTCGGCTAATGTGTCTTGGCTAATGTGTCTTGGCTAAGGTGTCTTGGCTAATGTGTCTCGGCTAATGTGTCTTGGCTAATGTGTCTTGGCTAATGTGTCTCGGCTAATGTGTCTTGGCTAAGGTGTCATGGCTAAGGTGTCTTGGCTAAGGTGTTTTGGCTAATGTGTCTTGGCTAATGTGTCTCGGCTAATGTGTCTTGGCTTATGTGTCTTGGCTAAGGTGTCTTGGCTAAGGTGTCTTGGCTAAGGTGTTCTGGCTTAGGTGTCTTGGCTAAGGTGTCTTGGCTAATGTGTCTCGGCTAATGTGTCTTGGATAATGTGTCTTGGCTAAGGTGTCTTGGCTAATGTGTCTCGGCTAATATGTCTTGGCTAAGGTGTCTTGGCTAATGTGTCTTGGCTTATGTGTCTTGGCTAATGTGTCTTGGCTAATGTGTCTTGGCTAAGGTGTCTCGGCTAATGTGTCTTGGCTAATGTGTCTTGGCTAATGTGTCTTGGCTAAGGTGTCTTGGCTAAGGTGTCTTGGCTAAGGTGTCTTGGCTAAGGTGTCTTGGCTAAGGTGTCTTGGCTAAGGTGTCTTGGCTAAGTTGTCTTGGCTAAGGTGTCTTGGCTAATGTGTCTCGGCTAATGTGTCTTGGCTAATGTGTCTTGGCTAAGGTGTTTTGGCTAATGTGTCTTGGCTAAGGTGTCTTGGCTAATGTGTCGTGGCTAATGTGTCTTGGCTAAGGTGTCTTGGCTAATGTGTCTTGGCTAAGGTGTCTTGGCTAATGTGTCGTGGCTAATGTGTCTTGGCTAAGGTGTCTTGGCTAAGGTGTCTTGGCTAAGGTGTCTTGGCTAAGGTGTCTTGGCTAAGGTGTCTTGGCTAATGTGTCTTTGCTAATGTGTCTTGGCTAAGGTGTCTTGGCTAATGTGTCTTGGCTAAGGTGTCTTGGCTAAGGTGTCTTGGCTAATGTGTCTCGGCTAATGTGTCTTGGCTAATGTGTCTTGGCTAAGGTGTCTTGGCTAATGTGTCTCGGCTAATGTGTCTTGGCTAATGTGTCTCGGCTAATGTGTCTTGGCTAAGGTGTCATGGCTAATGTGTCTTGGCTAAGGTGTTTTGGCTAATGTGTCTTGGCTAATGTGTCTCGGCTAATGTGTCTTGGCTTATGTGTCTTGGCTAAGGTGTCTTGGCTAAGGTGTCTTGGCTAAGGTGTTCTGGCTTAGGTGTCTTGGCTAAGGTGTCTTGGCTAATGTGTCTCGGCTAATGTGTCTTGGATAATGTGTCTTGGCTAAGGTGTCTTGGCTAATGTGTCTCGGCTAATATGTCTTGGCTAAGGTGTCTTGGCTAATGTGTCTTGGCTAATGTGTCTCGGCTAATGTGTCTTGGCTAAGGTGTCTTGGCTAAGGTGTCTTGGCTAAGGTGTCTTGGCTAAGGTGTCTTGGCTAAGGTGTCTCGGCTAATGTGTCTTGGCTAAAGTGTCTCGGCTAATGTGTCTTGGCTAAGTTGTCTTGGCTAATGTGTCTTGGCTAATGTGTCTTGGCTAAGGTGTCTTGGCTAAGGTGTCTTGGCTAAGGTGTCTTGGCTAAGGTGTCTTGGCTAATGTGTCTCGGCTAATATGTCTTGGCTAATGTGTCTTGGCTAATGTGTCTTGGCTAATGTGTCTTGGCTAAGGTGTCTTGGCTAAGGTGTCTTGGATAAGGTGTCTTGGCTAAGGTGTCTTGGCTAATGTGTCTTGGCTAAGGTGTCTTGGCTAATGTGTCTTGGCTAATGTGTCTTGGCTAAGGTGTCTTGGCTAAGGTGTCTTGGCTAAGGTGTCTTGGCTAAGGTGTCTTGGCTAATGTGTCTCGGCTTATATGTCTTGGCTAATGTGTCTTGGCTTATGTGTCTTGGCTAAGGTGTCTTGGCTAAGGTGTCTTGGCGAATGTGTCTCGGCTAAAGTGGCTTGGCTAAGGTGTCTTGGCTAAGGTGTCTTGGCTAAGGTGTCTTGGCTAATGTGTCTTGGCTAAGGTGTCTCGGCTAATGTGTCTTGGCTAAGGTGTCTTGGCTAAGGTGTCTCGGCTAAGGTGTCTTGGCTAAGGTGTCTCGGCTAATGCGTCTTGGCTAAGGTGTCTTGGCTAAGGTGTCTTGGCTAAGGTGTCTTGGCTAAGGTGTCTTGGCTAATGTGTCTTGGCTAAGGTGTCTTGGCTAAGGTGTCTTGGCTATGGTGTCTCGGCGAATGTGTCTTGGCTAATGTGTCTTGGCTAAGGTGTCTTGGCTAATGTGTCTCGGCTAATGTGTCTTGGCTAATGTGTCTTGGCTTACGTGTCTTGGCTAAGGTGTCTTGGCTAAGGTGTCTTGGCTAAGGTGTCTTGGCTAATGTGTCTTGGCTAATGTGTCTTGGCTAATGTGTCTTGGCTAAGGTGTCTTGGCTAATGTGTCTTGGCTAATGTGTCTCGGCTAATGTGTCTTGGCTAATGTGTCTTGGCTTATGTGTCTTGGCTAAGGTGTCTTGGCTAAGGTGTCTTTGCTAAGGTTTCTTGGCTAATGTGTCTCGGCTAATGTGTCTTGGCTAATGTGTCTTGGCTAAGGTGTCTTGGCTAATGTGTCTCGGCTAATGTGTCTTGGCTAATGTGTCTTGGCTAAGGTGTCTTGGCTAATGTGTCTTGGCTAATGTGTCTCGGCTAATGTGTCTTGGCTGAGGTGTCTTGGCTAAGGTGTCTTGGCTAAGGTGTCTTGGCTAAGGTGTCTTGGCTAAGGTGTCTTGGCTAATGTGTCTCGGCTAATGTGTCTTGGCTAATGTGTCTCGGCTAATGTGTCTTGGCTAAGGTGTCTTGGCTAATATGTCTTGGCTAATGTGTTTTGGCTAAGGTGTTTTGGCTAAGGTGTCTTGGCTAAGGTGTCTTGGCTAATGTGTCTCGGCTAATAGGTCTTGGCTAATGTGTCTTGGCTAATGTGTCTTGGCTAAGGTGTCTTGGCTAAGGTGTCTTGGCTAATGTGTCTTGTCTAATGTGTCTTGGCTAATGTGTCTTGGCTAATGTGTCTTGGCTAAGGTGTCTTGGCTAATGTGTCTCGGCTAATGTGTCTTGGCTAATGTGTCTTGGCTTATGTGTCTAGGCTAAGGTGTCTTGGCTAATGTGTCTTGGCTAATGTGTCTCGGCTAATGTGTCTTGGCTAAGGTGCCTTTGCTAAGGTGTCTTGGCTAAGGTGTCTTGGCTAAGGTGTCTCGGCTAATGTGTCTTGGCTAATGTGTCTCGGCTAATATGTCTTGGCTAATGTGTCTTGGCTAAGGTGTCTTGGCTAAGGTGTCTTGGCTAAGGTGTCTTGGCTAATGTGTCTTGGCTAAGGTGTCTTGGCTAAGGTGTCTTGGCTAATGTGTCTCGGCTAATGTGTCTTGGCTAAGGTGTCTTGGCTAATGTGTCTCGGCTAATGTGTCTCGGCTAATGTGTCTTGGCTAAGGTGTCTTGGCTAATGTGTCTTGGCTAATGTGTCTCGGCTAATGTGGCTTGGCTAAGGTGTCTTGGCTAAGGTGTCTTGGCTAAGGTGTCTCGGCTAATGTGTCTTGGCTAATGTGTCTCGGCTAATGTGTATTGGCTTATGTGTCTTGGCTAAGGTGTCTTGGCTAAGGTGTCTTGGCTAAGGTGTCTTGGCTAAGGTGTCTTGGCTAAGGTGTCTTGGCTAATGTGTCTCGGCTAATGTGTCTTGGCTAATGTGTCTTGGCTAAGGTGTCTTGGCTAAGGTGTCTCGGCTAATGTGTCTTGGCTAAGGTGTCTTGGCTAAGGTGTCTTGGCTAAGGTGTCTTGGCTAATGTGTCTTGGCTAATGTGTCTCGGCTAAGGTGTCTTGGCTAAGGTGTCTTGGCTAAGGTGTCTTGGCTAAGGTGTCTTGGCTAATGTGTCTTGGCTAATGTGTCTCGGCTAAGGTGTCTCTGCTAATGTGTCTTGGCTAAGGTGTTTTGGCTAATGTGTCTTGGCTAAGGTGTCTTGGCTAATGTGTCGTGGCTAATGTGTCTTGGCTAATGTGTCTCGGCTAATGTGTCTTGGCTAAGGTGTCTTGGCTAATGTGTATCGGCTAATGTGTCTCGGCTAATGTGTCTTGGCTAAGGTGTCTTGGCTAAGGTGTCTTGGCTAATGTGTCTCGGCTAAGGTGTCTTGGCTAATGTGTCTTGGCTAAGGTGTCTTGGCTAATGTGTCTTGGCTAATGTGTCTTGGCTAAGGTGTCTTGGCTAATGTGTCTTGGCTTAGGTGTCTTGGCTAAGGTGTCTTGGCTAAGGTGTCTCGGCTAATGTGTCTTGGCTAATGTGTCTCGGCTAATGTGTATTGGCTTATGTGTCTTGGCTAATGTGTCTTGGCTAAGGTGTCTTGGCTAAGGTGTCTTGGCTTAGGTGTCTTGGCTAAGGTGTCTTGGTTAATGTGTCTCGGCTAATGTGTCTTGGCTAAGGTGTCTTGGCTAAGGTGTCTTGGCTAAGGTGTCTTGGCTAAGGTGTCTTGGCTAAGGTGTCTTGGCTAAGGTGTCTTGGCTAATGTGTCTTGGCTAATGTGTCTTGGCTAAGGTGTCTTGGCTAATGTGTCTTGGCTTAGGTGTCTTGGCTAAGGTGTCTTGGCTAAGGTGTCTCGGCTAATGTGTCTTGGCTAATGTGTCTCGGCTAATGTGTATTGGCTTATGTGTCTTGGCTAAGGTGTCTTGGCTAAGGTGTCTTGGCTTAGGTGTCTTATCTAAGGTGTCTTGGCTAATGTGTCTCGGCTAATGTGTCTTGGCTAATGTGTCTTGGCTAAGGTGTCTTGGCTAATGTGTCTCGGCTAATGTGTCTTGGCTAAGGTGTCTTGGCTAAGTTGTCTTGGCTAAGGTGTCTTGGCTAATGTGTCTTGGCTAATGTGTCTCGGCTAAGGTGTCTTGGCTAAGGTGTCTTGGCTAAGGTGTCTTGGCTAAGGAGTCTTGGCTAAGGTGTCTTGGCTAAGGTGTCTTGGCTAAGGTGTCTTGGCTAAGGTGTCTTGGCTAAGGTGTCTTGGCTAAGGTGTCTTGGCTAATGTGTCTTGGCTAATGTGTCTCGGCTAAGGTGTCTTGGCTAATGTGTCTTGGCTAAGGTGTTTTGGCTAATGTGTCTTGGCTAAGGTGTCTTGGCTAATGTGTCGTGGCTAATGTGTCTTGGCTAAGGTGTCTTGGCTAAGGTGTCTTGGCTAAGGTGTCTTGGCTAAGGTGTCTTGGCTAAGGTGTCTTGGCTAATGTGTCTTGGCTAAGGTGTCTTGGCTAATGTGTCTTGGCTAATGTGTCTTGGCTAAGGTGTCTTGGCTAATGTGTCTTGGCTAAGGTGTCTTGGCTAAGGTGTCTTGGCTAATGTGTCTCGGCTTATGTGTCTTGGCTAATGTGTCTTGGCTAAGGTGTCTCGGCTAATGTGTCTCGGCTAATGTGTCTTGGCTAATGTGTCTTGGCTTATGTGTCTTGGCTAAGGTGTCTTGGCTAAGGTGTCTTGGCTAAGGTGTCTTGGCTAAGGTGTCTCGGCTAATGTGTCTTGGCTAAGGTGTCTTGGCTAAGGTGTCTTGGCTAAGGTGTCTTGGCTAAGGTGTCTTGGCTAAGGTGTCTCGGCTAATGTGTCTTGGCTAATGTGTCTCGGCTAATGTGTCTTGGCTAAGGTGTCTTGGCTAATGTGTCTTGGCTAATGTGTCTTGGCTAAGGTGTCTTGGCTAAGGTGTCTTGGCTAAGGTGTCTTGGCTAATGTGTCTCGGCTAATATGTCTTGGCTAATGTGTCTTGGCTAATGTGTCTTGGCTAAGGTGTCTTGGCTAAGGTGTCTTGGCTAAGGTGTCTTGGATAATGTGTCTTGGCTAAGGTGTCTTGGCTAATGTGTCTTGGCTAATGTGTCTTGGCTAAGGTGTCTTGGCTAAGGTGTCTTGGCTAAGGTGTCTTGGCTAAGGTGTCTTGGCTAATGTGTCTCGGCTTATATGTCTTGGCTAAGGTGTCTTGGCTAAGGTGTCTTTGCTAAGGTGTCTTGGCTAAGGTGTCTTGGCTAATGTGTCTCGGCTAAAGTGTCTTGGCTAAGGTGTCTTGGCTAAGGTGTCTTGGCTAAGGTGTCTTGGCTAAGGTGTCTTGGCTAATGTGTCTTGGCTAAGGTGTCTCGACTAATGTGTCTTGGCTAAGGTGTCTTGGCTAAGGTGTCTCGGCTATGGTGTCTTGGCTAAGGTGTCTCGGCTAATGTGTCTTGGCTAATGTGTCTTGGCTAATGTGTCTCGGCTAATGTGTCTTGGCTAAGGTGTCTTGGCTAATGTGTCTTGGCTAATGTGTCTTGGCTAAGGTGTCTTGGCTAAGGTGTCTTGGCTATGGTGTCTTGGCTAAGGTGTCTTGGCTAATGTGTCTCGGCTAATGTGTCTTGGCTAATGTGTCTTGGCTAAGGTGCCTTGGCTAATGTGTCTCGGCTAATGTGTCTTGGTCAATGTGTCTTGGCTTATGTGTCTTGGCTAAGTTGTCTTGACTAAGGTGTCTTGGCTAAGGTGTCTTGGCTAATGTGTCTTGGCTAAGGTGTCTTGGCTTATCCCACTTGGCAAAAGTCGTACGACATTGCGGCTTATTAGCCGGCTTATTAAAGGCTTACTAGCAACTTAGTAAGCCTCGTTCGTGGATCGTTCGCGGGGGTGGGAGAATCGGGTATAGGGGGCGGGGCGCATGTACGCTTGCATACGAGCATGCAAGCTTGCAAGCATGGAAGCTCCCAAGCTTATTTATAATAAGCCGGGAAGCCAAAAAATTAGCTTTATTTTGTCCCGTTCTTTCCTTCGCTTTTTTGTTCTTTCTCGCTTTCCCTTTCTTTCCTATTGCTGCATTCGGGACACCCTCGTCCCGAGCACACCACGACCGTGAACGAAATAATTACAAGGAAATACATACGATCCCTTTTTTTATTGCACCTACGCTCATCATGCGCAAGCGGTCGCTGAACGATCAGGTAAAAAAAACTGCCGGCGTTCTGCGAAGCGGACGGTGAGATGGGGTTCGTCAGTGGTTTCTGTAAATATATAGAAGAAAAAAAAAAGCGGAGAGACATGCGGATTCTTTACACTTTGTTTTTTTTCTTTAACTCATTTCGAGTGTTAAAATGCGTACCTCTCAAGACGTCGAATATTCAGCACTCTCTCCGATGTGATTTGTCCTGCCATCCTGCGGTTTAACTCCGGCTTCACCCTTTCCGCTTCACGGCCAAACTCTTTCCATCAGCTGATCGACTCGATGGGATTCACTACGCACAAAACACAAGGAATAGAATTAATTCACTTATCACAATCACTAGTTTTCACATTACTTACCGGAGCAAAGAATCACTTCACAAAACACGATAACGCTTGCGCACACACCTCCGCCTCCAGCAAAGGCCAAACTCATATGAATACGCCAAAGACAGGGCAAAAGCAATTTTGCAGTGAAAGAAAGGAGACAGCGAAAAACAATATAGTGCCACACTCCTCGACAGGCTTCGAAGTGTGGAACCAAAATTGTCTAACACTTCGAGTATGGGACCGTTCAGGTGTGGGGTGGGTTGGTGACGCAGGTTGCGGTGAGGGTTTACATAGAATATAGGAGCGTGTGTCAGTGAGGTAGGGTGGTGGAGTGAGAGTTTGTCGTACGATCGCTCGAAAGTGAAGGTCAGAGGTAGCGAGAATGAAGAAATTTCCCCCCTCTCATGCGATTTCTGCCAAGTGGGATGTGTCTTTGCTAATGTGTCTTGGCTAAGGTGTCTTGGCTAATGTGTCTTGGCTAAGGTGTCTTGGCTAAGGTGTCTTGGCTAATGTGTCTCGGCTAGTGTGTCTTGGCTAATGTGTCTTGGCTAAGGTGTCTTGGCTAATGTGTCTTGGCTAATGTGTCTTGGCTAATGTTTTTTTTTTTTTTTTTTTTTTTTTTTTACAAGGAGTTTAAAATCTTCGAAAGACACCCACAGTGGGGGACATGGGATTTTTACCCAGTAAAAAACTCTCCTTGGACCCTGTGCACCCTCCCACGGAATCACCTCGCGGTATTACTTCATGGGAGGGGCAGTGCTGTGCACTTAGTCTACTTGGTACGTACTAGCAACATATAACACTCTCGAGCACATGTAGGTTTTACACTGGACGGTCACACACGCACACACAAACAACACAACACTTCACACTAAACACTCAGGCAAGACCATGCATCTGGTCTTCTCTCCACCACCGCTGCAGCTTTGTAACGACCTGGCGCATCATCGTCGACGCAGCCTCCCACATATTGCTGTTCTGGAGCATCAGCTGCACCAAGTTTGAGTGCCCAACCTCCGTATCGCACATGTCGTTCAGCTGCTGACGTTCGGCGATGAACCTTGGACAGCCGAACATGACATGTTCTGCCGTCTCGTCGGCGTCCGGACAAGCTGGGCACCGCGGCGAAGACGCGTGCGTAAACCTATGCAAGTAGCTCCGGAAGCAGCCATGGCCGGAAAGAATCTGCGTGACGAAGAAGTCTACGTCACCATGCGTCCTTCCAACCCATGCCGCAACATCGGGAATCAGCGAATAGGTCCATCTGCCTGTTGTTGAACTTGACCAGCTGCTCTGCCATTTCTGCGTCGTCTCTGCCCTGATGCGTTTCTTCACAGCTGCAGTGAGAGGTTCCCCCGCACGTGCCGTCCGGAAATTCTCCAAGTCCTCCTCAAGAATGATGCATAGGGGCATCATACCCGATATCACGCAAACCGCATCGTACGAGATGGTACGGTAAGCACTAGCAACACGCATGGCCAATCGCCGATGTACTCTACGTACAGTATTCTGGTGCTGCTTTTCCGACAGAATATGCGCCCAGACTGGCGCACCATATCTTATAACGGATATGGCAACGCTTGCGTGAAGACGTCGTATGCTGCTGCTGGGTCCACCTATGTTTGGCATGAATGATGCCAATGCATTTGCGGTCTTCATGGCTTTATTGCATGCATCATCTAGATGGTGCTTGAATTTCAGCCGGTCATCGATTCGAATCCCAAGGTATTTGAGATTCCTGACGGACTCAATGTGCTCTGAGCCCACCAGTATCGATGCCTTCTGCACTTCCTTATGGCTGCTGATGAGTATGAACTCTGTTTTCGCGTGCGCAATTTCTAAGCAGGCTGCTTTCATCCATTCATCGATTCTACCGACAGCATCCGTGGCTAACATCTCAACCTCCTCGATGGATTCGCCGGTGACTGTTAACGCAATGTCGTCTGCAAAGCCGGTGAGCTCGGTTTTTGGAGGAAGAGCGAGGGTTAGTACTCCGTTATACATGACGTTCCACAGGGTGGGACCAAGAACTGATCCCTGTGGAACTCCGGCTGTAATGGTGGACGTTTTAACCCCCTCGCCTGTTTCGTACTCCAAAACGCGGCCGTGGAGGTAGCTCCTCAGCACCCTGCACAAATACGGGGGAATCCTCATGTTCTCCAACGCAACTGCTATCGCCTCCCAACTAGCGCTGTTGAATGCGTTTTTGACGTCTATAGTGACGACTGCACAGTAGCGAGCACCACACCTTTTCCGACGAAACGCTGCGTTGCCTTTCTCGAGCACCGCCAGTACTGCGTCAACCGTTGAGCGCTTCTTCCGAAAACCGAACTGGCGCTCGGAAAGACCGTGTTCGCCTTCCGTGTATTGAACCAAACGGTTCAGAAGCGTCATCTCCTGAACCTTAGCCATGGTGTCGATGAGACCCAACGGCCTGAAGGCTGACGGGTCACCCGGTGGCTTGCCCGGCTTTGGTATTAGAACCAGCTTTTGCTTCTTCCACAACGACGGGAACTGCCCAGACGCTTTCTACGGGGCATCGTGGCATCACACGCCGTGGACAGAGCAGCTACAAGATCTGGAGCATTTCGAACTATTCCAAAATCGCCGAAGTTAAGCGCTTCCAAGAAAAGTTCTTTGTTGAACATCCGGGTTTTCCAGCCTCGCATTTTGTTTGACGGAACCTGCAGTGTTATGCGCTTTTTCCCGATGCTATACCGGACAACTCGATGATCGCTCAGGGTATACGCATCGCTCACTCGCCAGTTTAGGTGTTGCGCCAGGACGGGACTACAGAACGTAATGTCGATAATCGACGTCCTGTCGTTCCTGCTGAATGTAGGAGTGGAGCCAACGTTTCCCAGGACAACGTTCAGCCGGGCGAAACTCTCCAGTATCGCTTCTCCCCTGTTGTTCGTGCGAATGCTCCCCCATTCAACGGCCCATGCGTTAAAGTCTCCAGCGATGATCACGTCGCTAATCCCACTGAGTTCAGCGACTAGGTTGTCCAACATCTCGTTGAACCTTTTCAGCTCCCAGCTTGGCGGTGCGTAGCTGCTGCAGATGCACACTCCGTTTACTTCGGCGATCACGAAACCCTCGAATGTACAGGAGACCACTCTCTGAATCGGGAATCTTCCCGCAGCCCAGATTGCAGCCTTGCCTGTTTTGTCCGAAACCCAGTTGTTGCTGCCGCCTTTCGGTGTTTGATACGGCTCCGACAGAATGACCACATCGCCCTTTTCCTCAACCACTACCTGACACAAAAGATCTTGTGCAGCCTCGCAGTGATTCAGGTTTACTTGCACTATCTCCATGCTTTCTGGGCTGCTGGACAATACGTTCCTCCGACCTGGTGAGCATTGTTGCCTGGAGCACATACTAGGCATACTGCCGGTTTGGTGCACGTGCGAGCCTGGTGGCCCTCCTCGCCGCACCGCAGACAGTTGTTTCTCCTATCCGGTCCCTTGCAGTCTCGCTGCACATGGTTGTATTCCCAGCAGCGGAAACACCTTCGCGATTGTGGCAGAATGCGGATTCGGCAAATTGACCAGTCAATTTCTACCTCTCTCGCTGACGCTATAAGCAGCGCTTGCTTGGCTGCCATTTTTATGCAGGCTGTCTGCGTTCCGTTGAATGCCGGCTTTATGTTGATGTCGAGGCGAGTAGTACCGAGTTCGAATCTCGCTTTAAGCGCGCGTTCAACCTCTTCCAGGCTTGTCACCTCGTCTATGTCACGAATTTCAAGTGTCGCAACATTTCCTCGCACTGTGACCTGACCGGCTTCTCCCACGGAATCCTGCAGCAGGTCTTTAAAGTCGCTACCGCTTACTGCATCGTCTCGCTTCAGCTCGAAAATCAGGTTTCCCTCCCTCGTGCGTCTAACCTTGGAAACTTGCTTCCCAAGCGATTGCAGTTTCGGATCCGCCTTCACCCTTCGCAGAATGTCGGCGTACGACTCCTTTTCTTTGAGCCCCACTACTATCGCTTCCGTTTTGTGGCGCGTTTGAGAGGCCATCTTTGGCAGGACTGCTGCCTTACCCGCTTGCTCGGTAGTCGTCTTCTTGGGCTCTTGCTGCCTCCGCTTAACGATGGTGGTCCACGGCAGTTCGTCGGACGTTTCGGTTATGGGAGTTTCGGTTACGAGGTTCCCCGAAGCGTCACTTTTAGGCTTCTTCTGCATCAATGGTACAGCTTCCGGGGTTATCGCACTTCTCCCCCGTTTAGATGAACCCGCGGTTTGCGTCAGTGGTGTCACCGTCTCGCTGCAACTCGATCTAGCCTCGCTAAGCAGCTTTTCTGCTCGTTCTGCTCGCATCTTCCATGTAAGTAGTTCGCGTTCCACGCTGCTGAGATCGGATAATATTTTGACCGACATCCTCTTGATGGGTGCGTGAACATTGTTGCGGTCTTTGGTGTAGAGATGCAACTCCCTCGCTGTCTCCAGGGCTTCTTTCAGCTTACTTCTGCCTACTTGCATGGAACCACCCGTTTCCGCCGCTGGTTGGGTTTCATCACACCCCGTTCCGGCTCCCTGGCTGCAGGCGATATTTTTCGCCACTCCTGCATAACTGGCAGTAACTTCCTTACCTGCCACTACTTCTTCTTCTCTGCAATCAGCTTCATTGTTCTGTACGTTCCCACTAGGGGGTGAGCGTACAGTCTTGCTGCTCTTACGGAAGAAGTCCTTCAGCGCCGTGCCCAAGCCTGCATTTGATTGGCTTGTGTCGTGCTCACTCATTTTTTCCACGCGCACTCATTTAGTACATGAAGTAGCAGACGTGTAGAAGGAGCTTAACAGCGGCCAAGCCACGCTGAGGGGAAACTCGCGGTAACTCACGACACTCACACTCTCGGGAGTCAAACAGGATCGGAGGCGACGATCGCGTAGCTTCACTAAACCAAACAAGCACTCCTCTTCACTAATGTTTGTGGAACCACTAGGCCGAGCACACTAACACCAACGCATGAACGTAGCGAAGCAGAGCCTCACTATGCGAAAAACGACGCCACTTAACCCAAACAGGGAAGATCACTTTTGTTGTTGCTAGCACGCACCGTCTGTTTACAAACAAAACACGAAACGTTTACGGACTGAGCGCACCAATCACAGCACCAACTTAACAGATCTCCAGGTGATCACTTGTCGGCTAGGCAGCTGGTTTGGGTTGACCAATGCTGTCCGCCGGGCGTAACCGCCGGGACGCAGGAATGAATCACGCCCAAATCACAGCACAATCCTCCGCTGAACCAAGGAAACCACTACTGGAACTTCGACTTCACGACCCAAACTTTAGGGTTTAAAACAATTCGGCGTATTAGCGTCACTTTTACAAGAGTCACTAGTGAATAACAACAGAGCAAACAGTTTAACGTCTGCTAGCACTGGCTGTCACCGACTGAACCTCTGTCTTGGCTAATGTGTCTCGGCTTATGTGTCTTGGCTAAGGTGTCTTGGCTAAGGTGTCTTGGCTAATGTGTCTTGGCTAATGTGTCTTGGCTAATGTGTCTCGGCTAATGTGGCTTGGCTAATGTGTCTTGGCTAAGGTGTCTTGGCTAAGGTGTCTTGGCTAAGGTGTCTTGGCTAATGTGTCTTGGCTAAGGTCTCTTGGCTAAGGTGTCTTGGCTAATGTGTCTCGGCTAATGTGTCTTGGCTAATGTGTCTTGGCTAAGGTATTTTGGCTAATGTGTCTTGGCTAAGGTGTCTTGGCTAATGTGTCCTGGCTAAGGTGTCTTGGCTAATGTGTCTTGGCTTAGGTGTCTTGGCTAATGTGTCTCGGCTAAAGTGTCTTGGCTAAGGTGTCTTGGCTAATGTGTCTTGGCTAATGTGTCTTGGCTAAGGTGTCTTGGCTAATGTGTCTTGGCTAATGTGTCTCGGCTAATGTGTCTTGGCTTATGTGTCTTGGCTAATGTGTCCCGGCTAATGTGTCTTGGCTAATGTGTCTTGGCTTAGGTGTCTTGGCTAAGGTGTCTTGGCTAAGGTGTCTTGGCTAATGTGTCTTGGCTAATGTGTCTTGGCTTATGTGTCTTGGCTAAGGTGTCTTGGCTAAGGTGTCTTGGCTAATGTGTCTTGGCTAATGTGTCTTGGCTAATGTGTCTCGGCTAATGTGTCTTTGCTAATGTGTCTTGGCTAAGGTGTCTTGGCTAAGGTGTCTTGGCTAAGGTGTCTTGGATAAGGTGTCCTGGCTAAGGTGTCTTGGCTAAGGTGTCTTGGCTAAGGTGTCTTGGCTAAGGTGTCTTGGCTAAGGTGTCTCGGCTAATGTGTCTTGGCTAATGTGTCTCGGCTAATGTGTCTTGGCTAAGGTGTCTTGGCTAAGGTGTCTTGGCTAAGGTGTCTTGGCTAAGGTGTCTTGGCTAAGGTGTCTTGGCTAATGTGTCTTGGCTAAGGTGTCTTGGCTAAGGTGTCTAGGCTAAGGTGTTTTGGCTAAGGTGTCTTGGCTAATGTGTCTCGGCTAATATGTCTTGGCTAAGGTGTCTTGGCTAATGTGTCTTGGCTAATGTGTCTTGGCTAAGGTGTCTTGGCTAAGGTGTCTTGGCTAAGGTGTCTCGGCTAATGTGTCTTGGCTAATGTGTCTCGGCTAATGTGTCTTGGCTAATGTGTCTTGGCTAAGGTGTCTTGGCTAATGTGTCCTGGCTAATGTGTCTTGGCTAAGGTGTCTTGGCTAAGGTGTCTTGGCTAAGGTGTCTTGGCTTATGTGTCTCTGCTAATGTGTCTTGGCTAAGGTTTCTTGGCTAAGGTGTCTTGGCTAAGGTGTCTTGGCTAAGGTGTCTCGGCTAATGTGTCTTGGCTAAGGTGTCTTGGCTAATGTTTCGCGGCTAATGTGTCTTGGCTAATGTGTTTTGGCTAAGGTGTCTTGGCTAATGTGTCTTGGCTAAGGTGTCTTGGCTAAGGTGTCTTGGCTAATGTGTCTTGGCTAAGGTGTCTCGGCTAAGGTGTCTTGGCTAAGGTGTCTTGGCTAATGTGTCTTGGCTAATGTGTCTTGGCTTATGTGTTTTGGCTAAGGTGTCTTGGCTAAGGTGTCTTGGCTAATGTGTCTTGGCTAATGTGTCTTGGCTTATGTGTCTTGGCTAAGGTGTCTTGGCTAAGGTGTCTTGGCTAAGGTGTCTTGGCTAATG
This sequence comes from Anopheles funestus, assembly GCF_943734845.2. NCBI lineage: Eukaryota > Metazoa > Arthropoda > Insecta > Diptera > Culicidae > Anopheles > Anopheles funestus. The sequence continues at coordinate 615,872 of NW_026045231.1, read as the reverse complement.
TGTCTCGGGTAATGTGTCTTGGCTAATGTGTCTTGGCTAAGGTGTCTTGGCTAATGTGTCTCGGCTAATGTGTCTTGGCTAAGGTGTCTTGGCTAATGTGTCTTGGCTAAGGTGTCTTGGCTAATGTGTCTCGGCTAATGTGTCTTGGCTAAGGTGTCTTGGCTAAGGTGTCTTGGCTAATGTGTCTCGGCTAATGTGTCTTGGCTAATGTGTCTTGGCTTATGTGTCTTGGCTAAGGAGTCTTGGCTAAGGTGTCTTGGCTAAGGTGTCTTGGCTAATGTGTCTCGGCTAATGTGTCTTGGCTAAGGTGTCTTGGCTAAGGTGTCTTGGCTAAGGTGTCTTGGCTAAGGTGTCTCGGCTAATGTGTCTTGGCTTATGTGTCTCGGCTAATGTGTCTTGGCTAATGTGTCTTGGTTAAGGTGTCTTGGCTAATGTGTCTCGGCTAATGTGTCTTGGCTAATGTGTCTTGGCTTATGTGTCTTGGCTAAGGTGTCTTGGCTAAGGTGTCTTGGCTAATGTGTCTCGGCTAATGTGTCTTGGCTAAGGTGTCTTGGCTAATGTGTCTTGGCTAATGTGTCTCGGCTAATGTGTCTTGGCTAAGGTGTCTTGGCTAAGGTGTCTTGGCTAAGGTGTCTTGGCTAATGTGTCTCGGCTTATATGTCTTGGCTAAGGTGTCTTGGCTAAGGTGTCTTGGCTAAGGTGTCTTGGCTAATGTGTCTCAGCTAAAGTGTCTTGGCTAATGTGTCTTGGCTAAGGTGTCTTGGCTAATGTGTCTTGGCTAATGTGTCTTGGCTAATGTGTCTTGGCTAAGGTGTCTAGGCTAAGGTGTCTTGGCTAAGGTGTCTTGGCTAAGGTGTCTTGGCTAATGTGTCTCGGCTGATGTGTGTTGGCTAAGGTGTCTTGGCTAATGTGTCTTGGCTAAGGTGTCTTGGCTAATGTGTCTTGGCTAAGGTGTCTTGGCTAATGTGTCTCGGCTAATGTGTCTTGGCTAATGTGTCTTGGCTAAGGTGTTTTGGCTAATGTGTCTTGGCTAAGGTGTCTTGGCTAAGGTGTTTTGGCTAAGGTGTCTTGGCTAAAGTGTCTTGGCTAATGTGTCTCGGCTAATGTGTCTTGGCTAAGGTGTCTTGGCTAATGTGTCTTGGCTAAGGTGTCTTGGCTAATGTGCCTTGGCTAATGTGTCTTGGCTAATGTGTCTTGGCTAAGGTGTCTTGGCTAATGTGTCTTGGCTAATGTGTCTCGGCTAATGTGTCTTGGCTAATGTGTCTTGGCTAAGGTGTCTTGGCTAAGGTGTCTTTGCTAAGGTGTCTTGGCTAATGTGTCTTGGCTAAGGTGTCTTGGCTAAGGTGTCTTGGCTAATGTGTCTTGGCTAATGTGTCTTGGCTAATGTGTCTTGGCTAAGGTGTCTTGGCTAATGTGTCTTGGCTTATGTGTCTTGGCTAAGGTGTCTTGGCTAAGGTGTCTTGGCCAAGGTGTCTTGGCTAAGGTGTCTTGGCTTAGGTGTCTTGGCTAAGGTGTCTTGGCTAAAGTGTCTTGGCTAATGTGTCTTTACTAATGTGTCTTGGCTAAGGTGTCTTGGCTAAGGTGTCTTGGCTAATGTGTCTCGGCTAATGTGTCTTGGCTAATGTGTTTTGGCTAAGGTGTCTTGGCTAATGTGTCTTGGCTTAGGTGTCTTGGCTAATGTGTCTTGGCTAAGGTGTCTTGGCTAATGTGTCTTGGCTAAGGTGTCTTGGCTAAGGTGTCTTGGCTAATGTGTCTCGGCTAATGTGTCTTTACTAATGTGTCTTGGCTAAGGTGTCTTGGCTAAGGTGTCTTGGCTAATGTGTCTTGGCTAAGGTGTCTTGGCTAATTTGTCTCGGCTAATGTGTCTTGGCTAATATGTCTTGGCTAAGGTGTCTTGGCTAATGTGTCTTGGCTAAGGTGTCTTGGCTAAGGTGTCTTGGCTAATGTGTCTTGGCTAATGTGTCTTGGCTAATGTGTCTTGGCTAAGGTGTCTTGGCTAATGTGTCTTGGCTTATGTTTCTTGGCTAAGGTGTCTTGGCTAAGGTGTCTTGGCTAAGGTGTCTTGGCTAATGTGTCTTGGCTAAGGTGTCTTGGCTAAGGTGTCTTGGCTAAGGTGTCTTGGCTAAGGTGTCTTGGCTAAGGTGTCTTGGCTAAGGTGTCTTGGCTAAGGTGTCTTGGCTAATGTGTCTCGGCTAAGGTGTCTTGGCAAATGTGTCTCGGCTAAAGTGTCTTGGCTGATGTGTCTTGGCTAATGTGTCTTGGCTAATGTGTCTTGGCTAATGTGTCTTGGCTAATGTGTCTTGGCTAAGGTGTCTTGGCTAAGGTGTCTTGGCTAGTGTGTCTCGGCTAATGTGTCTTGGCTAATGTGTCTTGGCTAAAGTGTCTCGGCTAAAGTGTCTTGGCTAATGTGTCTTGGCTAATGTGTCTCGGCTAACGTGTCTTGGCTAAAGTGTCTTGGCTAAGGTGTCTTGGCTGAGGTGTCTTGGCTAAGGTGGCTCGGCTAATGTGTCTTGGCTAATGTGTCTCGGCTAATGTGTCTTGGCTAAGGTGTCTTGGCTAAGGTGTCTTGGCTAAGGTGTCTTGGCTAAGGTGTCTTGGCTAAGGTGTCTCGGCTAAGGTGTCTTGGCTAAGGTGTCTTGGCTAATGTGTCTTGGCTAAGGTGTCTTGGCTAAGGTGTCTTGGCTAAGGTGTCTTGGCTAATGTGTCTCGGCTAATGTGTCTTGGCTAATGTGTCTTGGCTAAGGTGTCTTGGCTAAGGTGTCTTGGCTAAGGTGTCTTGGCTAATGTGTCTCGGCTAATGTGTCTTGGCTAATGTGTCTTGGCCAAAGTGTCTCGGCTAAAGTGTCTTGGCTAATGTGTCTTGGCTAAGGTGTCTTGGCTAATGTGTCTCGGCTAATGTGTCTTGGCTAAGGTGTCTTGGCTAAGGTGTCTTGGCTAAGGTGTCTCGGCTGATGTGTCTTGGCTTATGTGTCTTGGCTAATGTGTCTTGGCTAATGTGTCTTGGCTAATGTGTCTTGGCTAAGGTGTCTTGGCTAAGGTGTCTTTGCTAAGGTGTCTTGGCTAATGTGTCTCGGCTAAGGTGTCTTGGCTAAGGTGTCTTGGCTAAGGTGTCTTGGCTAATGTGTCTTTGCTTAGGTGTCTTGGCTAAGGTGTCTTGGCTAAGGTGTCTTTGCTAAGGTGTCTTGGCTTATGTGTCTCGGCTAAGGTGTCTTGGCTAAGGTGTCTTGGCTAAGGTGTCTTGGCTAATGTGTCTCGGCTAATGTCTTGGCTAATGTGTCTTGGCTAAGGTGTCTTGGCTAATGTGTCTCGTTAATGTGTCTTGGCTAATGTGTCTTGGCTAAGGTGTCTTGGCTAATGTGTCTCGGCTAATGTGTCTTGGCTAATGTGTCTTGGCTTATGTGTCTTGGCTAAGGTGTATTGGCTAAGGTGTCTTGGCTAAGGTGTCTTGGCTAATGTGTCTTGGCTAATGTGTCTTGGCTAAGGTGTCTTGTCTAAGGTGTCTTGGCTAAGGTGTCTTGGCTAATGTGTCTCGGCTAATGTGTCTTGGCTAAAGTTTCTTGGCTAAGGTGTCTTGGCTAATGTGTCTCGGCTAATGTGTCTTGGCTAATGTGTCTTGGCTTATGTGTCTTGGCTAAGGTGTCTTGGCTAATGTGTCTTGGCTAAGGTGTCTTGGCTAAGGTGTCTTGGCTAATGTGTCTCGGCTAAGGTGTCTTGGCTAATGTGTCTTGGCTAAGGTGTTTTGGCTAATGTGTCTTGGCTAAGGTGTCTTGGCTAATGTGTCTTGGCTAAGGTGTCTTGGCTAAGGTGTCTTGGCTAAGGTGTCTTGGCTAAGGTGTCTTGGCTAAGGTGACTTGGCTAATGTGTCTCGGCTAATGTGTCTTGGCTAAGGTGTCTTGGCTAAGGTGTCTTGGCTAAGGTGTCTTGGCTAATGTGTCTCGGCTAATGAGTCTTGGCTAAGGTGTCTTGGCTAAGGTGTCTTGGCTAAGGTGTCTTGGCTAAGGTGTCTCGGCTAATGTGTCTTGGCTAATGTGTCTTGGCTTATGTGTCTTGGCTAAGGTGTCTTGGCTAAGGTGTCTTGGCTAATGTGTCTCAGCTGATGTGTGTTGGCTAAGGTGTCTTGGCCAATGTGTCTTGGCTAAGGTGTCTTGGCTAATGTGTCTTGGCTAAGGTGTCTTGGCTAAGGTGTCTCGGCTAATGTGTCTTGGCTAATGTGTCTTGGCTAAGGTGTTTTGGCTAATGTGTCTTGGCTAAGGTGTCTTGGCTAAGGTGTTTTGGCTAAGGTGTCTTGGCTAAAGTGTCTTGGCTAATGTGTCTCGGCTAATGTGTATTGGCTAATGTGTCTTGGCTAAGGTGTCTCGGCTAATGTGTCTTGGCTAAGGTGTTTTGGCTAATGTGTCTCGGCTAATGTGTCTTGGCTAATGTGTCTTGGCTAAGGTGTTTTGGCTAATGTGTCTTGGCTAAGGTGTCTTGGCTCATGTGTCTCGGCTAATGTGTCTTGGTCAAGGTGTTTTGGCTTAGGTGTCTTGGCTAAGGTGTCTCAGCTAATGTGTCTTGGCTAATGTGTCCCGGCTAATGTGTCTTGGCTAATGTGTCTTGGCTAAGGTGTCTTGGCTAAGGTGTCTTGGCTAAGGTGTCTTGGCTAAGGTGTCTTGGCTAAGGTGTCTTGGCTAAGGTGTCTTGGCTAATGTGTCTCGGCTAATGTGTCTTGGCTAATGTGTCTTGGCTAAGGTGTCTTGGCTAATGTGTCTTGGCTAAGGTGTCTTGGCTAAGGTGTCTTGGCTAAGGTGTCTTGGCTAATGTGTCTCGGCTAATGTGTCTTGGCTAAGGTGTCTTGGCTAAGGTGTCTTGGCTAAGGTGTCTCGGCTAATGTGTCTTGGCTAATGTGTCTTGGCTAAGGTGTCTTGGCTAAGGTGTCTTGGCTAAGGTGTCTTGGCTAAGGTGTCTTGGCTAATGTGTCTCGGCTAATGTGTTTTGGCTAATGTGTCTTGGCTAATGTGTCTTGGCTAAGGTGTCTTGGCTAAGGTGTCTTGGCTAAGGTGTCTCGGCTAATGTGTCTTGGCTAATGTGTCTTGGCTAATGTGTCTTGGCTAATGTGTCTTGGCTAAGGTGTCTTGGCTAAGGTGTCTTGGCTAATGTGTCTTGGCTAAGGTGTCTTGGCTAAGGTGTCTTGGCTAAGGTGTCTTGGCTTATGTGTTTTGGCTAATGTGTCTTGGCTAATGTGTCTTGGCTAAGGTGTCTTGGCTAAGGTGTCTCGGCGAATGTGTCTTGGCTAATGTGTCTTGGCTTTTGTGTCTTGGCTAAGGTGTCTTGGCTAAGGTGTCTTGGTTAAGGTGTCTTGGCTAAGGTGTCTTGGCTTATGTGTCTCGGCTAATGTGTCTTGGCTAAGGTGTCTTGGCTAAGGTGTCTTGGCTAAGGTGTCTCGGCTAATGTGTCTTGGCTTATGTGTCGCGGCTAATGTGTCTTGGCTAATGTATCTTGGTTAAGGTGTCTTGGCTAAGGTGTCTTGGCTAAGGTGTCTTGGCTAAGGTGTCTTGGCTAAGGTGTCTTGGCTATTGTGTCTTGGCTAAGGTGTCTCGGCTAAGGTGTCTTGGCTAAGGTGTCTTGGCTAATGTGTCTTGGCTAATGTGTCTTGGCTAATGTGTCTTGGCTAAGGTGTCTTGGCTAAGGTGTCTTGGCTAAGGTGTCTTGGCTAATGTGTCTTGGCTAATGTGTCTTGGCTTATGTGTCTTGGCTAAGGTGTCTTGGCTAAGGTGTCTTGGCTAAGGTGTCTTGGCTAAGGTGTCTTGGCTAAGGTGTCTTGGCTAAGGTGTCTTGGCTAATGTGTCTCGGCTAATGTGTCTTGGCTAAGGTGTCTTGGCTAATGTGTCTCGGCTAATGTGTCTTGGCTAATGTGTCTTGGCTTATGTGTCTTGGCTAAGGTGTCTTGGCTAAGGTGTCTTGGCTAAGGTGTCTTGGCTAATGTGTCTCGGCTAATGTGTCTTGGCTAAGGTGTCTTGGCTAAGGTGTCTTGGCTAAGGTGTCTCGGCTAATGTGTCTTGGCTAATGTGTCTCGGCTAATGTGTCTTGGCTAATGTGTCTTGGCTGAGGTGTCTTGGCTAAGGTGTCTTGGCTAAGGTGTCTTGGCTAATGTGTTTTGGCTAATGTGTCTTGGCTAATGTGTCTTGGCTAATGTGTCTTGGCTAATGTGTCTTGGCTTATGTGTCTTGGCTAAGGTGTCTTGGCTAAGGTGTCTTGGCTAAGGTGTCTTGGCTAAGGTGTCTTGGCTAATGTGTCTTGGCTAAGGTGTCTTGGCTAAGGTGTCTTGGCTAAGGTGTCTTGGCTAAGGTGTCTTGGGTAAGGTGTCTTGGCTAATGTGTCTTGGCTAAGGTGTCTTGGCTAATGTGTCTCGGCTAATGTGTTTTGGCTAATGTGTCTTGGCTAAGGTGTCTTGGCTAAGGTGTCTTGGCTAATGTGTCTTGGCTAAGGTGTCTTGGCTAAGGTGTCTTGGCTAAGGTGTCTTGGCCAAGGTGTCTTGGCTAAGGTGTCTTGGCCAAGGTGTCGTGGCTAAGGTGTCTTGGCTAAGGTGTCTTGGCTAAGGTGTCTTGGATAATGTGTCGTGACTAATGTGTCTCGGCTAATGTGTCTTAGCTAATGTGTCTTGGCTAAGGTGTCTTGGCTAAGGTGTCTTGGCTAATGTGTCTTGGCTTTTGTGTCTTGGCTAAGGTGTCTTGGCTAAGGTGTCTTGGCTAAGGTGTCTTGGCTAAGGTGTCTTGGCTAATGTGTCTCGGCTAATGTGTCTTGGCTAATGTGTCTTGGCTAAGGTGTCTTGGCTAAGGTGTCTTGGCTAAGGTGTCTTGGCTAAGGTGTCTTGGCTAATGTGTCTTGGCTAATGTGTCTTGGCTAATGTGTCTCGGCTAATGTGTCTTAGCTAAGGTGTCTTGGCTAAGGTGTCTTGGCTATGGTGTCTTGGCTAAGGTGTCTCGGCTGATGTGTCTTGGCTAATGTGTCTCGGCTAATGTGTCTTGGCTAATGTGTCTTGGCTAAGGTGTCTTGGCTAAGGTGTCTTGGCTAAGGTGTCTTGGCTAAGGTGTCTTGGCTAAGGTGTCTCGGCTAATGTGTCTTGGCTAAAGTGTCTCGGCTAAGGTGTCTTGGCTAAGGTGTCTTGGCTAAGGTGTCTTTGTTAAGGTGTCTTGGCTAATGTGCCTCGGCTAATGTGTCTTGGCTAATGTGTCTTGGCTAATGTGTCTTGGCTAAGGTGTTTTGGCTAATGTGTCTTGGCGAAGGTGTCTTGGCTAATGTGTCTTGGCTAAGGTGTCTTGGCTAAGGTGTCTTGGCTAAGGTGTCTTGGCTAATGTGTCTCGGCTAATGAGTCTTGGCTAAGGTGTCTTGGCTAATGTGTCTTGGCTAAGGTGTCTTGGCTAAGGTGTCTCGGCTAATGTGTCTTGGCTAATGTGTCTTGGCTTATGTGTCTTGGCTAAGGTGTCTTGGCTAAGGTGTCTTGGCTAATGTGTCTCGGCTGATGTGTGTTGGCTAAGGTGTCTTGGCCAATGTGTCTTGGCTAAGGTGTCTTGGCTAATGTGTCTTGGCTAAGGTGTCTTGGCTAAGGTGTCTCGGCTAATGTGTCTTGGCTAATGTGTCTTGGCTAAGGTGTTTTGGCTAATGTGTCTTGGCTAAGGTGTCTTGGCTAAGGTGTTTTGGCTAAGGTGTCTTGGCTAAAGTGTCTTGGCTAATGTGTCTCGGCTAATGTGTATTGGCTAATGTGTCTTGGCTAAGGTGTCTCGGCTAATGTGTCTTGGCTAATGTGTCTTGGCTAATGTGTCTTGGCTAATGTGTCTTGGCTAAGGTGTCTTGGCTAATGTGTCTTGGCTAAGGTGTCTTGGCTAATGTGTCTTGGCTAAGGTGTCTTGGCTAAGGTGTCTTGGCTAATGTGTCTTGGCTAATGTGTCTTGGCTAAGGTGTCTTGGCTAATGTGTCTTGGCTAAGGTGTCTTGGCTAATGTGTCTCGGCTAATGTGTCTTGGCTAATGTGTCTTGGCTAAGGTGTCTTGGCTAATGTGTCTTGGCTAAGGTGTCTTGGCTAATGTGTCTTGGCTAATGTGTCTTGGCTAATGTGTCTTGGCTAAGGTGTCTTGGCTAATGTGTCTTGGCTAATGTGTCTTGGCTAATGTGTCTTGGCTAATGTGTCTTGGCTAAGGTGTCTTGGCTAAGGTGTCTTTGCTAAGGTGTCTTGGCTTAGGTGTCTTGGCTAAGGTGTCTTGGCTAATGTGTCTTGGCTAAGGTGTCTTGGCTAAGGTGTCTTGGCTAAGGTGTCTTGGCTAATGTGTCTCGGCTAATGTGTCTTTACTAATGTGTCTTGGCTAAGGTGTCTTGGCTAAGGTGTCTTGGCTAAGGTGTCTTGGCTAATGTGTCTTGGCTAAGGTGTCTTGGCTAATGTGTCTCGGCTAATGTGTCTTGGCTAATATGTCTTGGCTAAGGTGTCTTGGCTAATGTGTCTTTGCTAATGTGTCTTGGCTTAGGTGTCTTGGCTAAGGTGTCTTGGCTAAGGTGTCTTGGCTAATGTGTCTTGGCTAAGGTGTCTTGGCTAATGTGTCTCGGCTAATGTGTCTTGGCTAATATGTCTTGGCTAAGGTGTCTTGGCTAATGTGTCTTGGCTAAAGTGTCTTGGCTAAGGTGTCTTGGCTAATGTGTCTTGGCTAATGTGTCTTGGCTAATGTGTCTTGGCTAAGGTGTCTTGGCTAATGTGTCTTGGCTTATGTTTCTTGGCTAAGGTGTCTTGGCTAAGGTGTCTTGGCTAAGGTGTCTTGGCTAAGGTGTCTTGGCTAAGGTGTCTTGGCTAATGTGTCTCGGCTAATGTGTCTTGGCTAATGTGTCTCGGCTAAAGTGTCTTGGCTAATGTGTCTTGGCTAATGTGTCTTGGCTAATGTGTCTTGGCTAAGGTGTCTTGGCTAAGGTGTCTTGGCTAAGGTGTCTTGGCTAATGTGTCTCGGCTAATGTGTCTTGGCTAATGTGTCTTGGCTAAAGTGTCTCGGCTAAAGTGTCTTGGCTAATGTGTCTTGGCTAATGTGTCTTGGCTAATGTGTCTTGGCTAAAGTGTCTTGGCTAAGGTGTCTTGGCTGAGGTGTCTTGGCTAAGGTGGCTCGGCTAATGTGTCTTGGCTAATGTGTCTCGGCTAATGTGTCTTGGCTAAGGTGTCTTGGCTAAGGTGTCTTGGCTAATGTGTCTTGGCTAAGGTGTCTTGGCTAATGTGTTTTGGCTAATGTGTCTTGGCTAATGTGTCTTGGCTAAGGTGTCTTGGCTAAGGTGTCTTGGCTAATGTGTCTTGGCTAATGTTTTTTTTTTTTTTTTTTTTTTTTTTTTACAAGGAGTTTAAAATCTTCGAAAGACACCCACAGTGGGGGACATGGGATTTTTACCCAGTAAAAAACTCTCCTTGAACCCTGTGCACCCTCCCACGGAATCACCTCGCGGTATTACTTCATGGGAGGGGCAGTGCTGTGCACTTAGTCTACTTGGTACGTACTAGCAACATATAACACTCTCGAGCACATGTAGGTTTTTCACTGGACGGTCACACACGCACACACAACACTTCACACTAAACACTCAGGCAAGACCATGCATCTGGTCTTCTCTCCACCACCGCTGCAGCTTTGTAACGACCTGGCGCATCATCGTCGACGCAGCCTCCCACATATTGCTGTTCTGGAGCATCAGCTGCACCAAGTTTGAGTGCCCAACCTCCGTATCGCACATGTCGTTCAGCTGCTGACGTTCGGCGATGAACCTTGGACAGCCGAACATGACATGTTCTGCCGTCTCGTCGGCGTCCGGACAAGCTGGGCACCGCGGCGAAGACGCGTGCGTAAACCTATGCAAGTAGCTCCGGAAGCAGCCATGGCCGGAAAGAATCTGCGTGACGAAGAAGTCTACGTCACCATGCGTCCTTCCAACCCATGCCGCAACATCGGGAATCAGCGAATAGGTCCATCTGCCTGTTGTTGAACTTGACCAGCTGCTCTGCCATTTCTGCGTCGTCTCTGCCCTGATGCGTTTCTTCACAGCTGCAGTGAGAGGTTCCCCCGCACGTGCCGTCCGGAAATTCTCCAAGTCCTCCTCAAGAATGATGCATAGGGGCATCATACCCGATATCACGCAAACCGCATCGTACGAGATGGTACGGTAAGCACTAGCAACACGCATGGCCAATCGCCGATGTACTCTACGTACAGTATTCTGGTGCTGCTTTTCCGACAGAATATGCGCCCAGACTGGCGCACCATATCTTATAACGGATATGGCAACGCTTGCGTGAAGACGTCGTATGCTGCTGCTGGGTCCACCTATGTTTGGCATGAATGATGCCAATGCATTTGCGGTCTTCATGGCTTTATTGCATGCATCATCTAGATGGTGCTTGAATTTCAGCCGGTCATCGATTCGAATCCCAAGGTATTTGAGGTTCCTGACGGACTCAATGTGCTCTGAGCCCACCAGTATCGATGCCTTCTGCACTTCCTTATGGCTGCTGATGAGTATGAACTCTGTTTTCGCGTGCGCAATTTCTAAGCAGGCTGCTTTCATCCATTCATCGATTCTACCGACACCATCCGTGGCTAACATCTCAACCTCCTCGATGGATTCGCCGGTGACTGTTAACGCAATGTCGTCTGCAAAGCCGGTGAGCTCAGTTTTTGGAGGAAGAGCGAGGGTTAGTACTCCGTTATACATGACGTTCCACAGGGTGGGACCAAGAACTGATCCCTGTGGAACTCCGGCTGTAGTGGTGGACGTTTTAACCCCCTCGCCTGTTTCGTACTGTAAAACGCGGCCGTGGAGGTAGCTCCTCAGCACCCTGCACAAATACGGGGGAACCCTCATGTTCTCCAACGCAACTGCTATCGCCTCCCAACTAGCGCTGTTGAATGCGTTTTTGACGTCTATAGTGACGACTGCACAGTAGCGAGCACCACACCTTTTCCGACGAAACGCTGCGTTGCCTTTCTCGAGCACCGCCAGTACTGCGTCAACCGTTGAGCGCTTCTTCCGAAAACCGAACTGGCGCTCAGAAAGTCCGTGTTCGCCTTCCGTGTATTGAACCAAACGATCCAGAAGCGTCATCTCCTGAACCTTAGCCATGGTGTCGATGAGACCCAACGGCCTGAAGGCTGACGGGTCACCCGGTGGCTTGCCCGGCTTTGGTATTAGAACCAGCTTTTGCTTCTTCCACAACGACGGGAACTGCCCAGACAGGAGAGTGGTCTGCAGCACGGTTTGGAACACTGCCGGATACGCTTTCATGGCCACCATGACTGCCTCGTTAGGAAGTCCATCCGGCCCGGGTGCTTTTCCTGGTTTGAGGCGGTCAGCGATCCTGAGGATCTCGTCGACTGTAATCGGCTCAGGTTCGGACTCCGGGACTGTGAACGCTGGGTTTAGTACCGGAGGGTTGTGCGTCGGGAACAATCTTTCGATGATGCTTTTAAGCACAACAGGGCAACGCTCGACGGGTTCATGTGTTCTGCCTTTCCCCATCAGCTCCTTGAAAGCAGAACCCCATGGCTTCCGAGCGACTGCTGCGCATAATTGAAGAAAGTAACGCCGTTTGCTCGACTTAATCTCTCTCTTTAAGACCGACCTAGCCGTAACGTAGGCGTCTCTCAGCTGCAGTTTTCGTTTCGGACACCTCTCACGTTGCATTTTTCTGCGGGCTGCCAAGCAATCAGACCGGAACTTCGCGATGGTAGAGTCCCACCAGTAGGCAGGAGTACGGGAATGACGGGGTGGCTTTCTACGGGGCATCGTGGCATCACACGCCGTGGACAGAGCAGCTACAAGATCTGGAGCATTTCGAACTATTCCAAAATCGCCGAAGTTAAGCGCTTCCAAGAAAAGTTCTTTGTTGAACATCCGGGTTTTCCAGCCTCGCATTTTGTTTGACGGAACCTGCAGTGTTATGCGCTTTTTCCCGATGCTATACCGGACAACTCGATGATCGCTCAGGGTATACGCATCGCTCACTCGCCAGTTTAGGTGTTGCGCCAGGACGGGACTACAGAACGTAATGTCGATAATCGACGTCCTGTCGTTCCTGCTGAATGTAGGAGTGGAGCCAACGTTTCCCAGGACAACGTTCAGCCGGGCGAAACTCTCCAGTATCGCTTCTCCCCTGTTGTTCGTGCGAATGCTCCCCCATTCAACGGCCCATGCGTTAAAGTCTCCGGCGATGATCACGTCGCTAATCCCACTGAGTTCAGCGACTAGGTTGTCCAACATCTCGTTGAACCTTTTCAGCTCCCAGCTTGGCGGTGCGTAGCTGCTGCAGATGCACACTCCGTTTACTTCGGCGATCACGAAACCCTCGAATGTACAGGAGACCACTCTCTGAATCGGGAATCTTCCCGCAGCCCAGATTGCAGCCTTGCCTGTTTTGTCCGAAACCCAGTTGTTGCTGCCGTCTTTCGGTGCTTGATACGGCTCCGACAGAATGACCACATCGCCCTTTTCCTCAACCACTACCTGACACAAAAGATCTTGTGCAGCCTCGCAGTGATTCAGGTTTACTTGCACTATCTCCATGCTTTCTGGGCTGCTGGACAATACGTTCCTCCGACCTGGTGAGCATTGTTGCCTGGAGCACATACTAGGCATACTGCAAGTTTGGTGCACGTGCGAGCCTGGTGGCCCTCCTCGCCGCACCGCAGACAGTTGTTTCTCCTATCCGGTCCCTTGCAGTCTCGCTGCACATGGTTGTATTCCCAGCAGCGGAAACACCTTCGCGATTGTGGCAGAATGCGGATTCGGCAAATGTGTCTCGGCTAATGTGTCTTGGCTAATGTGTCTTGGCTAAGGTGTCTTGGCTAAGGTGTCTTGGCTAAGGTGTCTTGGCTAAGGTGTCTTGGCTAAGGTGTCTTGGCTAATGTGTCTCGGCTAATGTGTCTTGGCTAATGTGTCTTGGCGAAGGTGTCTTGGCTAATGTGTCTTGGCTAATGTGTCTCGGCAAATGTGTCTTGGCTAATGTGTCTTGGCTAAGGTGTCTTGGCTAAGGTGTCTTGGCTAAGGTGTCTTGGCTAAGGTGTCTTGGCTAATGTGTCTCGGCTAATGTGTCTTGGCTAATGTGTCTTGGCGAAGGTGTCTTGTCTAATGTGTCTTGGCTAAGGTGTCTTGGCTAATGTGTCTCGGCTAATGTGTCTTGGCAAATGTGTCTCGGCTAAAGTGTCTTGGCTAATGTGTCTTGGCTAATGTGTCTTGGCTAATGTGTCTTGGATAAGGTGTCTTGGCTAAGGTGTCTTGGCTAAGGTGTCTTGGCTAATGTGTCTCGGCTAATGTGTCTTGGCTAATGTGTCTTGGCTAATGTGTCTTGGCTAAAGTATCTTGGCTAAGGTGTCTTGGCTAAGGTGTCTTGGCTAATGTGTCTCGGCTGATGTCTTGGCTAATGTGTCTTGGCTAAGGTGTCTTGGCTAATGTGTCTCGTTAATGTGTCTTGGCTAAGGTGTCTTGGCTAAGGTGTCTTGGCTAATGTGTCTTGGCTAATGTGTCTTGGCTAAGGTGTCTTGGCTAAGGTGTCTTGGCTAAGGTGTCTTGGCTAAGGTGTCTTGGCTAAGGTGTCTTGGCTAATGTGTCTTGGCTAAGGTGTCTTGGCTAAGGTGTCTTGGCTAAGGTGTCTTGGCCAAAGTGTCTCGGCTAAAGTGTCTTGGCTAATGTGTCTTGGCTAAGGTGTCTTGGCAAATGTGTCTCGGCTAATGTGTCTTGGCTAAGGTGTCTTGGCTAAGGTGTCTTGGCTAAGGTGTCTTGGCTAATGTGTCTTGGCTAAGGTGTTTTGGCTAATGTGTCTTGGCGAAGGTGTCTTGGCTAATGTGTCTTGGCTAAGGTGTCTTGGCTAAGGTGTCTTGGCTAAGGTGTCTTGGCTAATGTGTCTCGGCTAATGAGTCTTGGCTAAGGTGTCTTGGCTAAGGTGTCTTGGCTAAGGTGTCTTGGCTAAGGTGTCTCGGCTAATGTGTCTTGGCTAATGTGTCTTGGCTTATGTGTCTTGGCTAAGGTGTCTTGGCTAAGGTGTCTTGGCTAATGTGTCTCGGCTGATGTGTGTTGGCTAAGGTGTCTTGGCTAATGTGTCTTGGCTAAGGTGTCTTGGCTAATGTGTCTTGGCTAAGGTGTCTTGGCTAATGTGTCTCGGCTAATGTGTCTTGGCTAATGTGTCTTGGCTAAGGTGTTTTGGCTAATGTGTCTTGGCTAAGGTGTCTTGGCTAAGGTGTTTTGGCTAAGGTGTCTTGGCTAAAGTGTCTTGGCTAATGTGTCTCGGCTAATGTGTATTGGCTAATGTGTCTTGGTTAAGGTGTCTCGGCTAATGTGTCTTGGCTAATGTGTCTCGGCTAATGTGTCTTGGCTAATGTGTCTTGGCTAATGTGTCTTGGCTAATGTGTCTTGGCTAAGGTGTCTTGGCTAAGGTGTCTTGGCTAATGTGTCTTGGCTAATGTGTCTTGGCTAAGGTGTCTTGGCTAATGTGTCTTGGCTAAGGTGTCTTGGCTAATGTGTCTCGGCTAATGTGTCTTGGCTAATGTGTCTTGGCTAAGGTGTCTTGGCTAATGTGTCTTGGCTAAGGTGTCTTGGCTAATGTGTCTTGGCTAATGTGTCTTGGCTAAGGTGTCTTGGCTAATGTGTCTTGGCTAATGTGTCTTGGCTAATGTGTCTTGGCTAAGGTGTCTTGGCTAAGGTGTCTTGGCTTAGGTGTCTTGGCTAAGGTGTCTTGGCTAATGTGTCTTGGCTAAGGTGTCTTGGCTAAGGTGTCTTGGCTAAGGTGTCTTGGCTAAGGTGTCTTGGCTAATGTGTCTCGGCTAATGTGTCTTTACTAATGTGTCTTGGCTAAGGTGTCTTGGCTAAGGTGTCTTGGCTAAGGTGTCTTTGCTAATGTGTCTTGGCTAAGGTGTCTTGGCTAATGTGTCTCGGCTAATGTGTCTTGGCTAATGTGTCTTGGCTAAGGTGTCTTGGCTAATGTGTCTTTACTAATGTGTCTTGGCTAAGGTGTCTTGGCTAAGGTGTCTTGGCTAAGGTGTCTTGGCTAATGTGTCTTGGCTAAGGTGTCTTGGCTAATGTGTCTCGGCTAATGTGTCTTGGCTAATATGCCTTGGCTAAGGTGTCTTGGCTAATGTGTCTTGGCTAAGGTGTCTTGGCTAAGGTGTCTTGGCTAATGTGTCTTGGCTAATGTGTCTTGGCTAAGGTGTCTTGGCTAAGGTGTCTTGGCTAATGTGTCTTGGCTTATGTTTCTTGGCTTATGTTTCTTGGCTAAGGTGTCTTGGCTAAGGTGTCTTGGCAAAGGTGTCTTGGCTAAGGTGTCTTGGCTAATGTGTCTCGGCTAATGTGTCTTGGCAAATGTGTCTCGGCTAAAGTGTCTTGGCTAATGTGTCTTGGCTAATGTGTCTTGGCTAAGGTGTCTTGGCTAAGGTGTCTTGGCTAAGGTGTCTTGGCTAAGGAGTCTTGGCTAATGTGTCTCGGCTAATGTGTCTTGGCTAATGTGTCTTGGCTAAAGTGTCTCGGCTAAAGTGTCTTGGCTAATGTGTCTTGGCTAATGTGTCTTGGCTAATGTGTCTTGGCTAAAGTGTCTTGGCTAAGGTGTCTTGGCTGAGGTGTCTTGGCTAAGGTGGCTCGGCTAATGTGTCTTGGCTAATGTGTCTCGGCTAATGTGTCTTGGCTAAGGTGTCTTGGCTAAGGTGTCTTGGCTAAGGTGTCTTGGCTAAGGTGTCTTGGCTAATGTGTTTTGGCTAATGTGTCTTGGCTAATGTGTCTTGGCTAAGGTGTCTTGGCTAAGGTGTCTTGGCTAATGTGTCTTGGCTAATGTGTCTCGGCTAATGTGTCTTGGCTAATGTGTCTTGGCTAAGGTGTCTTGGCTAAGGTGTCTTGGCT